>NW_019384816.1:106406-116415 GCF_000671375.1 Centruroides sculpturatus
CCCTTATATCGTGGTTAGCGATTCGGAATGTAATTGTGATACAGCAGAGCGTCGTTCATCCGAATCAATTGAAGACGGGGTTGTTCGGATAACCGATTATGTACGAAAAAATATATTAACCTATCCCGTGTTGAAATTTTTCTCCGTTGCGTGTCGCTTTGCGTGGAATTTTCTTCGATGTTAAGCCTAACGTATACTTTTTAAAATAATAATCGTGACTATTGTATCGTTAAAAATTATTTCTTTATTTCTTACAAACAAAATAAACATATTGAAAAATATAAAAACCAAAAAATATATACTTTAGAAGATGATCAAGTATCAAAAATGTTCGATTCAGCACGACACACAATCATCAGAAAAACACCACACAAAAAGTGCCAGTGCTGCCAACTAAAACACACACACTAACAAATAAATACAGTCGACCCCCTTATAACACGGTAGATACGTTCCGAGTTTTATGAATCCAGCTTCTAGGAGTCCAGCCAATCACAGTCCGGCACGTATACAGTTTACGGACTACGGCTGTTTGAAAAGTTTCTTCCATAAAATTAATCGATTCTAGACTAATTCGACTCAACATTTCCAAAATATGTATAATTTTTTGGGAATAATCCATATAAACTATGCTATAAACAAAAAATTATAGGATTACTTACCGAGTGTGCACCGTTCGACTACGCCGTTGCTTAAGCTTGTTTTCATCGTGGAGATTGTCATCGACTGGCGCTTGCATGCTGCCTGATAAATTATTTTTTTCTGAAAAAATTCGCTGAACTTTAGAGACATCATTAATATAAATATAATTTTTATGGACGTTAAACAATAAATGGTTTTTAGTAGGTCCGCTGCTCGTTTAAACTCAACGGTTGGTGCAATCCTGTCGCGACACGAGTCGGCGATGACGTTTTACCGAATTATACGAGTTTTTTAGCATGTTTGTACGAATACTGTCGCAATTTTTTCGCCGTGATATAGGAATCCGAAGTATAGAAACCCGTGTTATGGGGGGCGACTGTATTGGAGTAGCCCAAGATATAGGCAAAGATTGCAGCGCCACAGCACTAGCGAAAATTTAAATTTGCCGACTGGAATGCTTTCGGATAACCGACATTTCGGATAAACGACGCTCTACTGTATTAAAAATGCATTTAGAGAAGTTTACGGTTTTTACTGGCTTATTGAATAAACGATACGAATAGACCGTAGACCATCACTAACGCGCAATTGACTGATTGCCCCTGGATGTCGGTTTCTTACCGAAACACAGCTTCTCTATCATCAAATGTCACGGCACGCCACTGCGACTTACCAACACACTCCCCACTCGATTTGCCCTCCTAGCCATCCAACGACTCCGAGATCAAGTGCAGATTAAGTGGTCAGTACGAGATTAACTCCTGACTCACTGCTTATCTCACACATCCCTACCCTCAAAATTAAGCTTTTTGTCATTTTATAATACAGTAGAGCGTCGTTTATCCGAAAGCTGGTTATCCGAAAGCATTCCAGTCGGCAAATTTAAATTTTCGCTAGTGCTGTGGCGCTGTAATTTTCGGCTATTTCTCGGGCTACTCAAATATTTTACGTTTTTGATACTAAATTAACATCTGAAGTATAATTTTTTATTGTTTTTATATTTTTCAATATATTTATTTTGTTTGTACAAAATAAAAAAATAATTTTTAACGATACAATAGTCTTCGTTAGGCTTAACATCGACAAAAATTCAACGCGAAGCGACACGCAACGGAGAGAAATTTCAACATGGGATAAATTAATATATTTTTTCGTACATGATTCGTTATCCGAAAAATAAGTTATCCGAACCACCCCAGTCCCCAATTGATTCGGATAAACGACGCTCTACTGTAGTTAAAAATATGAAAAGCTTTTAAATAAAATAAGATAACAGATGGTGCCACCAAAATTTTAAATGTTGCCGGGAAAGTTGAGCAACTCGTTGCTGGTTTATTTAAATTGTCAATAAAATGTATAAGTTGTGAAGTAATTTAATTTGATCTGGAAATTGGCATATAATAAAAAGTACGGTACACAAAAGAGCCACACCCTCAAAACATTTTCTTTCCATTGATGTGTAAAGAACAAATAAATAAACGTTTGCAAATGCAACGAAATAATGACCAATATAGTGCCAATTGCCCGAACTGAAGGAAAATACTTTTATACCGATTCCCTATCAGTAAATTTACACACACATCACTTCCATTAGAAGTTGCCATAAAGCTCTTTTACTTGCATTTTTTTTCTTTACAGTAATATGTGTACACGTGAACTTTAGGTATAGACATGAGTATAATATGTCATAAGGAATCAGACCACATTTATTCAATATCATCTAAATTTCAAACAGAACGGGAGCTATTAAATTAAAATTTAATCGATTTAACGTGGAGCTACTAAATTGGATGATTACTGATGGACTGACATTTATTTAAACAATACTCTAATAAATGAATATCCATTAAAATACTCGACTAAGTAAATATCTAGTAAATATGATTTCGTCGTAAATCACAGAAAATTATAATGGATAACGTGCAGGATAATGTTTTACAATAACTAAATGCATAATATCGATTCTTTTGATCAATTGAAGGTAATTTCAGTTAGTGACGTATCACTTATTGAAGAAAAGGTTGAAGGCTGCTTCTATGTTAAGTATATGAAATTTAAAATTTGTAAAATATTTGATAATATAATCAGTGGCGTACCGTGGGTGTCAGCCGCCCGGGGCGGAGGAAAATTTCGCCCCCTTATTTAGGTATTTCAATTTAAAACACCAAAATTCAGTTTTGTCAAAGAACAAGCAATGAAATTTCGTGCTAGTGCAGCGACCTGTTTAAAATAGTTCTATTGGATATTAGTGGTGTATATGAACACGAATAAATCGTAAAGGCAAAAAAAAAGTCAACAGGTTTCGCAGGATTTCGTCGGATTAAAAATTACTAGTTCACAGGGAAGGCAAGCCGATTCCCGGACTGTCCGGACGATAGCACTATCGTAGGCGCGATGAAAGTATAGATTAGAAAGTTTCAAATTTTTACAAGATATTATTATTATTTATTGTGAAATTTTGCCGCCCCCTAAAAAGTGCCGCCCGGGGCGGGCCGCCCCTGCCGCCCCCACTACGGTACGCCACTGAATATAATTGTTATAAATAACAAGTAACTAAGCTTATAGAAATAAGTCGATAGTATTTTATAAATTTCCAGTGGAGTAACTATATTTTTGTCTGGACTGGTCCGGAGGATGATGTAAAAAGTACAATAGAAATATAGACCAATTATCATTATAATAAAAAATCAGTTATTCATAGACAACGTTTTGTAAAAAAAATATTTATTAATTCATTTTTAATAAATCTTTTGTTTAAATTTTATTCTTAAAGTCTCTGCAGAAGATCAACACCCACATCACCCCCATAAGTACGCCATAGTTCTTATTGAATATATACGTGTATATTCCATAAAATAACTTAAACTAAAAGTAATTCTTTCCTCATAAATTGTGCTAAACAATTCAAATATGGATCCGAATTTACACGATACAATTTGCATGAGTTGTTTCCTCAGACCATGCCGGATGATGTCTCTCATCTACGGTTTAGACATATTCCACTCATGTAAATGTAAGGCAGATATTGCCATTTTGAAAAATGCTCGATTGAAAAATATTTATATCAAATTTATAAGTATTATTTTATGGATACATTCGTTTTTGTTCTTCTTGCATGCGACACCGGCTATCAGTAATTATACACTTTGCAAAGGATGGTCTGATTATATTAGTTCCGAAACTACAATATTGGATGCTGTTTTTGGATTTAGAATGCTACTTTATTCAATATGTTTTGATTTTCTCCGAAAGAATAAATTCAATGTACTTGAATCTGGATTGCAAAACGAATATTTCAGACAAAAAGTGATAAACGAACACAATACTGGAATGAGAAAAATCTCTCTATTAGTCGCAATAATTTCAATGCTGAGTTTTGCTCATGTTCAAGTGATTAATCTATTTCTTTTTTATCCCGCTATGCAAAGAAGACAATATTTTGAGGGAGAAGCAATTTTGTGTACCATTCAAATTGCATTAGCTGAAACGTTTTTCATAGGAGGAACTGCGTATGGTTTGTTGTCAGCAGGCGTTGTATTCATAGTTGTTCAGAAGGAATTCGAACACCTGCTAAATGAACTCTTAGCAATAAGAAAAAGTACATTTCTGTCAAATAATTTGAATAAATTTATTAGTCATCACGAAGAATTGTGGATATTTATCAATCAGGTGAATAGAGAGTTCTCTTCTGTGTTCTGCTTTGTTTACTTTGGTGTCATCTGGATGACCAGTTTCTGGTTTTATGGATATTTATTTATAGAAATGAACGAATTAGCGCAAAATATATATTTTGCAATGTCCATCGTCTTTACGTTTATCTGTATAAATATGGGATGTGCATTGTGCTGTATGGCTTTCACGGTAAATGCTATTCTTGTTTTACTTCTTTAATTAAGTGAATTCCTTCGGCTTTCGTATAGATTCTTTATATTATAAACATTATTATGTTTTTATTTATCAGATGCAGAACGCTTTTCAAGACATTCGTCAATTTGCTGTATGCAACTTAAAACCGGAACAGAAGCTAAAGGTATTGTTTATATTTGCTATGAGATTGTTTCAAATGAATTGTTGGCGATATTTTACGAGTTCGCCTGATATTGGTTATATTTATGAGATCTCAAATGAAAATTTTTGGTGTCGCATACTGAGATTAGATTTGTTTATTATTGTTATAAAATGACATTTATCGCTTTTCGTAAAGAACTAATATTTACGGTCCCGTATACAATATAAACGCATTTAGTTTTCTGCCAGTTTGTGCATGATCTTTGAAGAAGGAGACGAAGACATATCTTTACTTTTTCAGTATTTAGTACAGGTTTATCAAGTACAAGTAATGAAAAAAATGATCTTTTGTTAAGATTTAAACGTCATATATCTCGAAATTTCGCGTTTTTCCGTTTTTCTTTTTGCAAATAAACTACAGCAACATATGATAGAGATATAGAGATGGAGATTTGAATACAGGAAAGATGTACATTTGTGGCATAAATTTCTGGTCTGAACTTGTGTGATCAAAATTCATTTTCACTATCACAAAAAGTGAGAAAACAAGAAATTTATATAAAGTTACATTCTGTTGGTGTAAAAGTTATGCCATTTTTAGATGTTTTATTCAGTCCTGTTACTAAGTGTCGTGCAAATGACAGGAACGCTTAATTTTACTACTTCAGCGCTGTACTTCTGCATATTACAGACTCCGATGAAGCAACTCGTTTTTCCTGTTTTCCATCAATGTTTTCGTTGTGATTAGGGTTTCTCATTTCCCGGTCTTTTGCTTGTCCCGGGTTTCTGGGATAAAAATGAACTGTTTCCCGGGATAAATTTAATTATTTTTAAGATACACAAAATATCGTGAAATCAAATGATATAATTATTTTTCGTTTTTTAAAGTAATTTAATACGTTCTGTAACTTCCAAATTCACATTAATAACGCTGTGTAAGATATATACTGTACTCCGATCAGTCAGTCAATCTAATTCTTATTTTAGTAATGAAAAGTCTTGCTATCGAGAATGCCCTTTCCGATTCAATTGATGTGAGTGGAATCGTGTTTAATGCATTTAAGAGAAGACAAATATTATGTGTTTTTTCACCTGTAGATTTCTAGTTCGTTTTAGAGATTGTAGTATAGTAATACCCCCACTTACGCGAACCCGGATTTATGCGATTTTCAAATGTCGTCGATACGTCTTTTGTTTGAGCGCCACGCAACTCTTGATTACTCACTCCCCCACACTATTGTTCAGCTTACATGTTCGGACGTGTCGCGCGGAATCGACACATAACACAAAATAAATTATAGCTATTTATTTGTGTTGTTATATCTACGGAGACTTGAGAGACTATGTGGTGATTTTTTTTGTAACCGTGAACGAATCAAAAGACGAGATAAGATTAACGAGAACATTTATTAGCTTACATACATCCAACTTGGATTTATACAAATTGCGAAATTATACCCCGACTTTTTACGCGGTGATCGCTCGGTCCCACCTATCGCGTAAGTTCGGGGTATTACTGTACTTCTTTTGTTCTCTAGTATTCTTGATTTATCTACCTCGACTGCTTTAATAAAAACATCATAGCCCAGTAATTCGGCAGTTCGTTTGTCTTTAATAATCAGGTTATGAAAAAAACTTAATACTTGCAGACTTCGTACTCGTTTGTATCCTTGCCCAATTTGCGCAACCTGGCGTTACGCAATTATTGAAGCTACTGGGCATTGTTAAAAATTAAGACAGCTTAAGCAGAATTATTCCAGATATTACAGGTTATTACAAGTAAAGAATTTTGAGAGTCCTGCTACAAATAAACTACGTATTGATTATTGACCATTTGTGACATGCCGTAACGAGCAAAAATTTAAAAAAAAATCTAATAAGTAGGTTTAAAACTAATAAATTCAAATGTATTCTGACAGTTTATGAGTTAATTATACTTTCTATTTGCAAAATTTCCTGAACCTGAACACAAAATAAGAAAAAAAGTGAATTTTAAAGAAATTTGCGGGATTTCCCGGGATAAGAAAAATTTCCCGATTTAAAAAACAACCGGGATCCCGTTTGAAAAACCATAGTTGTGATATTGTGTAACGATTTAGAATCATTCAACAATATGTAAACGTTTAAATGTTTTATATTGTACCTGTATTAAAATATGCCTTAAATCAGTCTGCATTCACCAAACTATAGATGTGTGTAGGAAAGAAAAATTACAACTCGTGATTTACACGCCGAGTTAGGTGACTATCAACTGGAAGATTGCTTTGCTAATGATTTTCAGTTCTTCCGGTTGCTTGACGTGGCCATCGAAACGTGTGTACTGAATAGATGCAGAACAATCAGTTGCGGCGAATGGTTGGAATTCTGTAGTTCTCTACCACACAGTTGCGCCACTAAAGTCTGTGTAGTAGTAGTAGTAGTAGTAGTAGTAGTATTACACCTTCAAAATTTAATGATTTCAATGTAACCGAGTACATCGTTCGAAATTGGCCTTATTGGAATTATTTAATTTTACATTTTTATTTATAGAGTTGAAGTCAGGTGTTACTTATTGTAAATTATTTTCTTGTATTTTTTTTTGTTAGTAATTGATAATGGTTTATATTTTTTCTTACAGATTCTCGACTTCATGAAAAGATTCGGAAAAGTTTCATTGTGTCTTACGGTGGGTGGATTTTTCGTCGTCGATAAAAAAGTTCCATTTAAGGTAACAATTTCGTTGTTCTTTTACATAATTGACAAATTACAATAATTTTAATGTTTCAATAAAGAAGAACGTTTACAGATAATTAGAAAATGTTTTGTTTTTCAGATGGTGAAAACTTTACAATCTGTTTTTTCAGGACTTTCAAAATTAAGGAATGTATTGAATATGAAGAAAGGGTGCGACAAGAATTTAATCACTAATTACACTTATTATAATGAAAAATAGATAAACTGAGAAGTGAGAAATTATAGAAATTGGAAGTACAACAATCTTATAATCGAATGATGAAAACATGAAAAGAATTAATTCCTCGTTATCTTGTTCACAATGTATTTATATCCTTCACGTTTCAGTTCATACTGCAAATTGTTTTTATATGAATAGCTTGAAAATATTGTTACGAGCTATGGGGCTCGGGATATAAATTCAAAACACAGTTTACCAAAACCGACACTTTTACTTAGATACACTAAAAAACAAAAACGTTATATAACTCGTTAAAAGAAAAACAAATCTTCTCGAACGTCCTACTTTTTCAAATTGTTCTTTTTTTTTAAAAAAAACATTCGTTTTGTTTCGCCACTCTCCGCATCATGGTGCTAGTCTATTTTTACAGCCGGCGCGACAATATATATCTCTGAAGAAATTCGAAAACATTTTTCCTAGTCCTAAGCTCATTAAATGACTTAGATTACCAAATTGAAAAACTGATGCTAAGATACATTTTGTTATATTAAACATTTCCATGTGATTTGTAGAATAAATAATATTAATTATTAATCAATTTCAAGATTACATTTTTATAAAATCTATATATTTTTTTATTAAGATCTTTCTCAATACTCTCAATAGTAAAAACATTGGTTTGTGACATACAGTAGAGCATCGATTATCCGACTCAATTGGGGACTGGGGTTGGTCGGATAACTGAAAAAACGGATAATCGAAAAATATGAAAAAATACATTATTAGTATATCCTGTGTAATTAGTATATTAGTATATCGCTATTAACTTACTTCGCGTTGAATTTTCATCGATGTTAAGCCTATTTCCATCGATTATTATTTAAAAAATTTTTTTTAAATAATAATCGTCGCTATTGTATCGTTAAAAATTAGAAAATTAAGCCTCGTTTAAATACTGGCTAAAACACGTAAAAATAATATTAAAGTAGCCAAGACAGCCAAATATTGTAGCGCCACATCACTAGCGGACATTTGAATTTGCCGACTAGAACGCGGTCGGTTAACCGATGTGACGGTTGATCAGGGGTCGGATAATCGATGCTCTACTGTATATGCGTTTGCGGTATTTAAAACTTTCAATGAAAAAGTAGTATAAGTGATAAAATATTTTTTTTGTTAATAAAAAATAATATAATTGTGAATTGTAAATCTGTATTCTCTCGTATTATATGACATATTTATTGGCTACGGAATTATTAGAATGTGATTACAATAACAATTAGACAACAAAACTTATTGAAACCTAATGCAATTTATCTTGGTAAACGTATTCTGTATTTATAAATTAACCACTCAGCAGTGAGTTTCGAATATATTCGTCAAGGGCGATCGTGTGGCAGTGGTGAGCGACGTATATATTCGCAAAAAAATTCTTATATGAAATGCCTGGACCATTTCGTGAAGTAGAATTTTCACGAGTAGTTAGATTCTCCAACTTTGTTTTGAAATATCTTTTAGTTCACGAGAAATTACAATAAAAGAGAGAAAATTAAAATAAACATGAAATTTTAGAAGTCCATCTATCGACATAAATCGAATTTAAACCTCCCGCCATCATCTGATTGGTTAAAAAAATTTATATTCCTAATTGGCTCACGTCAGAAAAAAGTAGGTGTGACTACTATAAATCTCCCTATCGCGACAGCTCCGATACAACCAGGAAAAGCCGACAATCTACGTCATCGGTCTAATACCCCGTTCGCACCGAGCATTTCGATCTAGATTGTGGCTAAGGTCAGAGACAGTTCCGTGGTGCGAACGCTATCGACCGTTTCAATCTCGACTGAAACGAGGTTCAATCTCGATCGACTCGATAGAGTAATCGAAACTAGATCCAGTCATAAGAGAGATCCCACAATCCCACGCGCGCGAGAAAATACAAGATGGCTGCGGAAGACGTGTCGAGCTATCGACAGAGAAATAAAAAAGACATCTGGAAAGACAACGACATCTATCTATTATTAGATATATGGCAAGAAAAAGTATTTATTTCTAACCAAAACTTCCGTTTTGTTTGTTGGTGTTTGTGAAGTGAGTCGTGGATTGTGTGCGAACGTAGTATTATAGTACGTTCGCACACAATCCACGACTCACTTCGATCTCGAGGTAAGATTTACCCTCCGAATGAGGGGGTAGCCACACCCCCCCAACGGGTAGCCCTCCCCCGTACGAACAATAAATGTCTAAGGTTCGTTAACTGCCATTCGCTAAGGGGACTTATCGAATGTCCCGTGTATCGCTTTCGTTGAGTTATCGGAAGAGCTCAGAATAGGTCCCCTGACGAGGCATCAAAGAGGTGCCGACCTTCCGGTCACAATTACTTTAGAATAAATGGCATCTGTAAATTTCATAATTTTATTTATTAGAAAAAAGCATTCTTTTAACTTTAAACAGCTATTGATAATG
>NW_019384816.1:118010-119305 GCF_000671375.1 Centruroides sculpturatus
ATTAAGGCTTAACCGGAAAAACGGCTTCTACTGTACTATTTTAGATGCGATTTTTGTTTTTATCTGCATTTTAGTAGGGTATGCCATGGCAATGCACACTAAGAAGGGATTTTTCGAAATTCCTCCGCGGGGGGAGGGGGAGAGGATTAAGGCTTAACCGGAAAAACGGCTTCTACTGTACTATTTTAGATGCGATTTTTGTTTTTATCTGCATTTTAGTAGGGTATGCCATGGCAATGCACACTAAGAAGGGATTTTTCGAAATTCCTCCGCTGGGGGAGTGGGAGAGGATTAGGGCTTAACTGGAAAAACAGCTTCTACTGTACTATTTTAGATGCGATTTTTGTTTTTATCTGCGTTTTAGTAGGGCATGTTATGGGAATGCACACTAAGAAGGGATTTTTCGAAATTCTCCAGTGGGGGAGAGGGAAAGGTTTAAGGCTTAACCTGAAAAACGGCTTCTACTGTACTAGTTTAGATGCGATTTTTTTTTTGTTTTTAATTACGTTTAGTCTTCATTGAGTACTTAGGAGTATTAAATTAATAACATTTCAGGTATTGTTATAAATATTTTGATATATTTCGATTTTTTAACCAAATGTTCGAACCGTTTTAAATCCGAATTTGTTATTGCACATTGCTTCGATTATAGAACGATTGTAAACGTTCCAGAAAATTGATCAAATTGAAAATAGTTCGTTTGATTCTCGACAATTTTCATCATTCTCGGCGGTAGGTGTTATATAACAATTACTATGGTTGTTGAAATACTGAATATAAATGTGGTTTGCTTGCAAAATTTTCGCGGGCGAAGTCGCTGGTAACAGCTAGTATATATATATATAAATGGACGTGTGTGTCCCTATATTTCGCTTTTCAGCCAAAACTACACATGGCACATGAATGGTGTTTGTATGTGGTAGTAGACCCAAGTCTCCGTTCGTGCACTATGGTGGTTGAGTCTCGATAGTTATAATGGTGCGGGAGATATGGGCTTGAAAGTGGTTGAAAGTGGAAGATTTTCCATTTCGATTTTAAAAATTTTCGAATTTAAATTCGAATTGGTTCGATTATAGGACGATTGTAAACGTTCCAGATAATTGATCAAATTGAAAATACAGTAGAGCCTCGATTATCCGACCCAATTGGGGACTGGGGTTGGTCAGATAATTGAAAAGTCGGATAACCAAAAAGTATGAAAAAATCCATTATTAGTGTAGTATATTATTATATCCCATGTAATTAGTATATCGCTATTAACCTACTTCGCGTTGAATTTTCATCGATGTTAAGCG
>NW_019384816.1:122161-137504 GCF_000671375.1 Centruroides sculpturatus
ATTTTCGTGAACTATTAGTACTTAAGTATGTAAAAATTTATTACATTTCATGTTGTACGAGGGTTTTACCCATTTCTCGAACCGTGTCAGAGTGAATCCGTGCTATAAAAGTACCGTGTTATACGGGGGATGGTACCAATTCTCGAACCGTGTTAGAGCGAATCCGTGCTATAGAAGTGCCGTGTTATACGGGGGTTACCTGAACTTAGAAAAACAGTCTTTTATATATAAAAAAAAACTATATTACATACAAACGTACGAACAAATAAAAACCCAGCGAAGCGGGTCCTTGCAGCTAGTTAATATATAAAAATTATATGATGAAAATAAAATAACAATTGAAATAATTAAAAATTAATAAAACATTACTTACTTTTCAAAACAATATTATGACAAACAAAAAAAAAACAAAAATAGAAAAATATAAATAAATAACGATATTATAGGATTTAATTAATAGACACCGCGCGACAACTTAAACGCGATAAACTTATTGCGACACTCGCTATCGGCAACGGCGACGAATTACTTCGTTTTTTTACCCTCATCGTGAGTCGCATGGGTCCGTCAGACCCAAAGTTATTATTTTTTTTCTCAAAAGTGAGCATTGCTATGCAATAAATTTTAACAGCATGTTGATCGAGTTAGAAAGTTAGAGGAATATTAATTTTTTCAAATTAAAAAAAAAAGATTTAATATTAAAAAATGTTAACTAAAGTTCGCGCCGGGTCTGTCAGACTCACGTGACTCACGGAAGGCGTACTTTCGTTTTCATTAACGAACACTTAAGACCCTCCATGATAATAAGTAATAATAAAAGGCCAACTCACTTGCTCGAGCGTATTGAATCCTGTTTCTGCGGAGTTAATCCAGAAAATTGAACACTAATGCACGTAGTAGAAAGTTTCAAAAATTTTCAATCCAGCAGAAATCCACTACACAATCCGCCTCGACTGACCATATGTTTACATTGAAAATAGACTTTATATGAAACCACAATAATTGCACAACAAAACGATCTTTATTGATTTAAACACTCTTAAATCACTCAGACAATACGGTTTTGATCCCTCTTGAATCCGGTACTACACTAAACAAGATGGCGACAACAACAGACGATTCACCGAAAAGCGCGCGAAAAAGCGCCCTTTCATAATAAAAACAAAATAAAAAATTTTCCGAATAATAATAATAATAATAAATAGTTTACACAATTACCATTCAAGTAAACAGTATTTTTCTGGAATTAAAAAATGTAAAAGTTATAATGATCTATTTTTCCTTTATTTATCTTGGTTCCCCTAGGCCAGAGGTAGCATGAGTGTGTAAAATGGCACGTTGGTAGAATCAACTGACATGTAACGTGTCATAACATTTTCGTTTATTACCCATCTTTTTCAATAATCCTTTTGGTTTGTCATCTGATCATCCTTTTTCAATCAGTTTCTTTGCATTTACTCCAAATTAAAGAATTTTCATTTCGTTTCTTTAAATCTACTTATTGCAAGTTCAAACTTCGACATTCATAAATATTTTTAATGATGATCAGGCTCACTATATGACACGCGGATTCAAAAATATGTGCCATCCCTGCCCTAGACGATTGCCTAAGTTCGTCTAATGGTAAAACAGGGTTGGCCCATTATAATTTATCTCAAAGTAAATATTTGACAAACGCGATTTCTTGGTAAACTATGGATAATTAGAATCCACTAATTGCCGGAGGATGTAAGTTAATTAATGCTCACTAAATGGATAATATCGATTATTAGATACAGTATCTGCCTTATAATATTAAAATTCCTTCTCATAGGTAACGTTGCAAATACTTAATACCTAGTTTCATAACTTTAAGTACAGTAATACCTCGACTTACGCGAATCCGGAGTTAAGCAATTTTCAAATCTCGTCGATTCGTCTTTTGTTTGAGCGCCACGCAACTCTCGATTACTCACTCCCCCCACACTATTATTCGGCTTACATGTTCGAACGTGTCATGCGGAATCGACACATAGCTACAATTTATATTGTGTTATTTATTTCTGTTTGTTATATCATGCCAAACGCATATAATTCTGTTTCAACATTAATTTAAACTGAACTTTAACATTAATTAATACAAATAAAGGAATTTTAATGTAAAATATATGTATACAAAAATGCATATACAATCACATGCCAAATGGGATAGCTACCTGATATTGTGTAGCATTCTCTCTAGCAGTGGCAGGCCTCTAGGGTCCATTCGTATTCATTTGTTCGATAAGCCAGTAAAAACCGTAAACTTCTTTAAATGTCTTTTTAATAGATTTTCTGACGTACTTAATAAATAAACAAGTTCAATATAATTACCTGTGTTATTAGATTCAATAGATTCCCAGTGCCTTCTAAATGCCAATTCTTGCTTTGAGAAAAAAACATACTGTATAACATCTATTAATTTAGATATATTTATTAGCCGTAATTATCTCGTTATAATTTTCAACATTTATTTTATATTGTTAACTAATGTTAAATTCTATTCCGCTTTGATTTCCAAATTGCTTCAATTTTACGAAAAAATCTGTTAAAAGAAAAATATTTAATTTTTGTTATGCCGGACTTCCACCACCAGGGTGTGTTATATAGTTTACACATCGGCATCGCTGCCACGTGTTCCCGCTTTATAGTCTGTAAAATAAAACCTCTCTGTCTTCTCGTTTGGAGTGTCTTTTGCCAGCTTTACTCAAATTATTTAAATCGTCAAAGCCATTCATATTCCATACACTAATTTTGTTTGAAAATAGTAGGCAAGGCCAACCAACAAAACAATTTTTGAATCTATTAAGATTGGATTGAACTTCTAATAATTGCTTGAATGGATCCGCGATAATTCTTTACAACCTGACAATGTGAGGTTATAAGATTGAGAAGTTCTGAATACATAAAAAAAAAAAACAAAAGTGTATCTGTAACCTCTATGTACAGTTTAGTCTCTACAGGGTGACGATACAATAAGATCTCACATCACCTGAAAATCTTGCTAGGACCGCCTCTGGTTCGGGCAGTGAAAAAAGTTTTCTTTCCAATTCGGCCCGGAGGAAAAAAACTGTTGGCCACCTCTGGTCTATATCTAGATTAAAGACGGTGAACTATATTAAAGAATGTTAAAAAAAAAAATAATTGATTGGTTAATTTTTGTTTAAGGCATTGCTAGAGTTTGATATTAATGTTACGAGAATGTATGATTAAAGAAAGTTTCATATTTTAAGTGTGTTAAGTTATTGTCGATTCTTATGGAAATTTCATTTTAATGAACAATAATTTGAAATAATTCAATTTTGTGTCAGGTTGACCTCTACTAGGCCCCCATAACAAAACTCTGGCTATACCAATGGGTGAGGGTGGCCAAATATCTAGCAGGCAGGCAGGCGGCTAACAGCCCGGAACTGGTCCTGGATAGAATCATTGGAAGCGTTATGGTGCTCAGTAAAGCGCATGAGTGAATGCCTATAATTTGGCTGTTTTACACTATTCAAATATTTTCGTCGTGGAAGCTGTCCTGTATTCAACAATACAGCGCTTCCATTGGGAATATCCATATACGAATATATAATAGCAATCTTATTGTTTTTTTCACATGTAGTATAGAAATTTGCAATAAGATACGTTCAAATATAAATACATATTGTGCGATTATTTCATATTTTAGAAAATACAAGGGAAACAGGGCTACCACAGCTTCCAAGTATGGCATGCCACTGCTTTCTAGTCTGGCAACTTAATGTGACTTTGATACCACAAGTGGACAGATGAATTTTGGAGAAATATTGAACCATGCTGTCAAATATCTGCCACAGTTTCTTGATATTTATATATGTGGGATTCTGGGTGCAAATGAACCTCTCCACCTTGCCCCATAACTGCTCAATTGGGTTAATATTGGGTAAACGTGGTGGCCATATCATTCATCAGAACTGTCCAAAATGCTCATCAAACCAGTTCTGGTAAATTTGGGCCCGCTGATATGGTACATTATTCTGTGGGAAGATTCCATTGTCATGGGGTACATGAAAGCCATGAAGGGTTAAAAGTGGCCATTGGGCAACTTAACATGACATGTTTAGCAAGACCAGTGGACCCAATCAGTGGACCAATAGGTGTGGGGTGTGTTTATAATGGTAAACACACTCCACACCTATATAGAACCACTGCCAGCTTGCACAGTGCCATATTGACAACTTGAGTCCATAGCTTCATACCCAAACCCCAGCATCAGCCTGAAACAATTTATACCATGATTCATCAGACCATACCACATTATTCCAGTCCTCCAGGATCCAATTACTGTGTTATGAGTCAACTGAGACACTATGCTTGATGTCATGACATTAACAGAGGGACTGTGGTAAGTCTTCTGATCCTAAATCCCTTGGATGCTAAACTACATTGCACTGATCTCCTGGATATGTCTTTGATACCTCCTGCATTGAATTCAGATGTAATTTGAGCTAGTGCTGCTTGTCTATTATTGTGGACAATTCTAGCCAGATACGGCTGTTCCCAATGAATAGAAATACTTACCATCAGGTATTCCTGGTGCATGCATGACACAATGGATCAAGGATGCTAAATGTTTACACAATTTCAGATATGGAATTTCCCATCTCTCTGATACCCATTATCATGTGCTGTTCAAACTTTAATAATTCACATCACCTTGCCATAATCAGCCTGACAGCTGTTACACCTTATGCATTTAAAAGATAACACCATACAGCTTACAAAAATCTTGCATTTGTCTAAGCAATCACATGGTGTGCAACATCAAAATTTACATATTGCTATCCCATGACTTTTGGCATTTGAATATATATTTAAAATATACAACAGAGTATTTCCTTTTTGTGTCTAAAACTTAAGAAAAAATAAAATACAGTAATGAAAAAACAATCATTTATTTTTTAACATTTTTTGCTGATATTTTTACACAGTTTTTATAATTATATACATATTTATTTATACAGTAAATTTACTGTATATTATATATATATATATGTAGGAAGACAAACCAAAATCCAAAAAATTCCTCTATTATAATTTTTTAAATCTACATACCATAATATCAATGCACTCACATTTTACAAGCAGCAAGAACAGGTTTAAAAAATGACATTTTTCACTTGTCCCTGAGTAGAGGACTTAATTAATTTATTAAATAATTATCTTGAAAAAAGCAAGAAAAAATTATATATACATATATATAATTTTTTTGAAGTATGACAGCTGAATTTTTAAGGCTTTTATTATATTTAAGGCAGAAATATTTTAATTTAATAATACATAGTTTTATTTATTTTTCTGTGTATACAAAAATCCTTTATTTTGGTATTTTTTAGGTATTAAAGAAAGTGTAAATGTCTAAAAAATATGCAGAATATATATTATAGTTAGTTAATATTTTAATTTTTAAATTAGAATACATTAATGTTTTCAATTCTCTGCTTTGCAGGCATGAAGAAGGCCTTTTCTTTGCTCATGATGGGTTCAGCCAGGCCCAAATGGGTTTGGATGATGAGAATGAGGCCCAAGGTATCCAGATCAACTTACTTGTGAAAGTAGCTGATTCTGACTCCAAACCAGATCCCTAGAAAGACAGGCTGGTGCTTTTTTCACTTCATCTGTTTAAAATCTATTTAAAATACTAATACATTTAGTATAAAAGCATTTTATAATAGTATTTATATATTCCTTACTTGTTAATGCAACTTGCCAAAGAGAAATTATCTTATGTCTTGTGTCCATAGCCTGCAACACTTATTTTCTCATTTTTTAATGTATTTAAATAATAAAACAATAGACTATATCATTAATGTTGTAATCAGTGTATCAGCTTACAACATGGTACAACTATACAGTCTGGTTGCAATAACTAATCGGATAAATTGATATCAATATTCGGTTGACCTCTACTAGGCCCCCATAACAAAACTCTGGCTATACCAATGGGTGAGGGTGGCCAAATATCTAGCAGGCAGGCAGGCGGCTAACAGCCCGGAACTGGTCCTGGATAGAATCATTGGAAGCGTTATGGTGCTCAGTAAAGCGCATGAGTGAATGCCTATAATTTGGCTGTTTTACACTATTCAAATATTTTCGTCGTGGAAGCTGTCCTGTATTCAACAATACAGTGCTTCCATTGGGAATATCCATATACGAATATATAATAGCAATCTTATTGTTTTTTTCACATGTAGTATAGAAATTTGCAATAAGATACGTTCAAATATAAATACATATTGTGCGATTATTTCATATTTTAGAAAATACAAGGGAAACAGGGCTACCACAGCTTCCAAGTATGGCATGCCACTGCTTTCTAGTCTGGCAACTTAATGTGACTTTGATACCACAAGTGGACAGATGAATTTTGGAGAAATATTGAACCATGCTGTCAAATATCTGCCACAGTTTCTTGATATTTATATATGTGGGATTCTGGGTGCAAATGAACCTCTCCACCTTGCCCCATAACTGCTCAATTGGGTTAATATTGGGTAAACGTGGTGGCCATATCATTCATCAGAACTGTNATAGAAAGCATATATTATGAAATTGTCTCTAAACTTCTTAAAATATCAATATAAAAGAATGAAAAAGCTTATTTTATAATTATGCAAAGAAGTAACTTTTATATTTTTACTTAATGTAAGTAAATTTCATTCTTATACCTTTATTTTATATAGTTTAAGCGCCATAATGCTGACGGTATTTTTATTCATTTCAGGAATAATTCCTTGTATAAATTCCTGTTAATGCCAATGGCAAAATGAAAATCTGTTTATTGAATGTGTTCTTTAGTGTTCATAAACTCTTCAACTGAAATTCTTAATTATTATTGTTATAAAAGAATAAGTTTGATTTATAGATTTATTTGAAATATATATGCATTCATTTCAAAGATTTTATGTCAGATAAAAACAGTTTATGAAGTAAATGTGACTCCATAATCCAATGTTATTGGATTATGAAGTTATTATAAATTAATATTGAATGAAATTTATAGTTTAAGTTTATTTTAGATATGTAATAATTAGTTAATATTTAAAAATCTTTTTATTTCAAGAGATATATATTCAAAGATAATGCAGATTATAATTATTTCTCTTGGTTTGAATTAACCAAGAGAAATAATCTTTTTTTTTTCTTTTCTTATTTATTATTTACATTACTCAGTCTGAGTGCAGCTTGGATATAACAATGATGATAAATAAAAGATAAATTATAACTTAGAAGGAATGGAAATTTCATGAATAAACCTAGTCCAATTTAAAACAGAAATAAAAGAAATGTATTAGTGGATTATCTTAAAATGTTAAATTCTGCATGTTTTCAAAAGTATAAAATTATTATTGTAACCTAGAAAGCCAGGATCATCTCAATGGATAAGGCAACAAAGCACTGCTTTAAGCACTAGAGAATTGTTTATTGGCCGCACTCTTTGGTATAGCCCAAACTGCTTTAAGCAGCAAAGTGAGAGGGTTGGCAAAATGAGTGTCCAAAAATGTTCAAAGAGAGAAAAAAGGATTAAAAATAATAAACTAAATAAAGAAAATGTAGATTAGTTGTTTATAAATAGTTCATATGAGAGTGCCAGCACAAGAAGTACTCTCTGTTAGCAACCCATTCTGAAGCAGATATGACAAAAATCACTTTTACCGGTTCAAGGTGTCTTACCATTGATCTGATACTGAAGAAAACTTTATTTATTATTATCCTAATAATTAATATATTTTTTATCATTTTTAGTAAAATCCTCATTTCTTATTCGTATATTCTGAGAAAGCAATGACAGTTTTTTTAGCACTTGCCAATCATAGATTTTAGTGATTTTTAAAAGTACTCAATCAGTTTATTGAAACCTTTTTTTACAAGAATAATAAGTATTTATCATTTTTGGTTCCTTCTGAGAAAGATAGAAACTGTTACTAAAAACAGTTAATGTGCAGAAAATTAACAAAAACTCGAGTAGAATAACAATATATACTCAGTATTCCAGCTATAAACTGGATTTTAAAACTTATTCTAGTGTAATTCTTTAATCAGTTTTAAACAAAATAACAATTTAAAATTTTGGATATTTGTTGCAAATTAGTTTGCTTTTCTTATCAATTGGTAGCTCTATACACTTTGCACAGGATACCTAAACTTGATGCACACTCAAGTTAATCTCAAGTTATGCTATTATACATACAGGTAACTCGAGTCACAACCACAAACAGGAACACAAATGTTTTGAGGACACATGATACAAATTTCTTCAGTGACACTATTTACTGAATGAGTTTGTACCATATGATGCACTCAATGTGTTTGTGTTGCTACTCTCATAACTTCAGATTAGGCATTTAGTCATATTGACATTGTGCTTATACATTTATCTGATTTACATAAAAAAAAACAAAATATTCATATTTATAAAGTTCCCAATTTAAGAACATTTTACACAAATTAAACTAAGTTTTTATTGTAATTTAGAGACAATTTCAGTAGTAAATTGTAACACTTCTTAGGTCTCTGATATCTTTTTATAGATATTACCTTTTACAAATATTACAACTTCAAAATTACATATTATTAATTTGTAAAAATGTTTTCTCTTTTAAGAGAAATTATTTTATATACAACTTAAAATTGTGGATAGTAAAAATTTGTCAATATTCCTATCCACAAAAACAAATGGAAATTTTTTGAATTAAGGAGCAGATATTTTATGGATGGAGACAAGATTTGGATTTTTCCAATTCTTAAAATGTTTATAAAATTATAAATTTAAAATCTTAAAAATTATATTTTAAATTACCTTTTTATAAAAGAAAATTTATTAGTTTTGATTTTATTGTTGTTATTTTTTATTAATGAAATCTTAATTAGATTTCTTTAATATTTTAATGATATTTATAAATATCACTTTAATTAAAACTTTCAGAATTATTATTATATATATATATAATTAGTTAATTAATATCAAATGTTGGAGGAATGTATATTTATTTTAATTCCTGTTTATTAAATTTGTTAAGGAAAGTGATTTTTGTGAGTGTTTCAAATAGAAACAGTTGTTGTTATCAGGAAAAATTTATTTATTTTAATTGACAGAAACTCGGAAAATAAATTAACTTATACACTTAAACTGTATATATATATATATATATATATAAACTGAATAAATAAGTTGTTAATAAACAAACAATATCTAGCATACGTTTCCAGTCTTGAAACTTAAAATCTCAAAAGAAACAAATGTTTTTCCATGATATTGGAATCTTCAATGAGATAATATTGTAGAACTATGACAAGAATAAGAACAACTGGATCATTTGGAGAAATCTTAAGTGCAAAAGAACTTTAAATTTTAACATTTTTCACAAAATTATGTTTGATTATTAACAACTCCAAACTGCAAATTTATCCTGAAGTGTAATATCAGAGTTAACTGACAATTATCAACTAATATTTGAGCCTTCAAAATGAGGCTATCAAATAACCTGTTTGAGACACTTTTAATGTTATGACAGTTACTTATTTAAATTAAATTAATGTAAATAATATCACTTATGAAAGCAGCAAGGCATAATCAAGTATCAACAAATATGCCTCTGAGATATCAGTTACATTTCACATAACTAAATGCTTGTTTACTTTTTTGTTTTAAAAGCTGTTAAATAAATAAATGTATAGGCTATATAATCTATTGAGTGTCTGAAAAGTGTAGAATCATAAAAGAAATTTATATTCAAATAATATGTAGCATCAGCAGTGCCAGGTGGTGTAAAATAAGTGAGACAATGAGGCAAATGTTGCCCCATTGTACAGGGTGAGTCAGAAAGTTAGCTACATGTTTGATCTCTTGTGTCCTGGTGTTTCTTCTATATTATATGATTATGGGGAACTGGTAAATGACATTTGAAGAAGTTGTCTTTCTAAGAAGTCATATACAGTACTTAAGTTACATAAAAAGTACCTGTATCAGTATCCATGATGGCAGAGGATATAACAGCAAGTTACAGTTGCAGAGTGGACATTTGCTGACTGGGAAGATCTGAGACTGACAAAATATGATTTCAATATCACTTTCAACATCAAATGCCACTCATTCACTGTAAATCAAATTGTGTTAACATGTTACGAGATCAAACATGTAACCACCTGTCTGAGTTGGCCTGTACATGAAATTAATAATGGAATAAAAACTTGCATTGTTGTGCAATGGTGGCTCGTGACATCTAATATGGGGATGCTGTTGCAGGAGGGAGCACGACACACAACCCTTCTATTAGTGCCATGCATTGATCAAAACATTAATTATAACAAAATTAATCAAAACCAGCATCAATCAAAATCTTATGAAATTAAGACAATTTTATTAGGTTTGTATGCTGTTAGATATCCTGTGAAATATCTCCATATTAGATGTCAAAAGTTGCTACTATTGTTGTGTCTTTGCAGCTTTGCACATTTTTATTTTTATGATAAGACATTCAAAGTATTGATAGTTTTAAAAATCATTAGAAAAAGTTCCACCTGTCAAAAATTGCTGTCTGAGGCCAGTCGTAGCTGCCTCATACCACAATTCATCCCTATGTAGTATATATTTTCAAAGAATATATTCAACATTTTTACTTTTAACCTTTTTACAGACAAAATATTATGTTCTTTGTATTTGATACAATCAATGGGGATTAATATATTGACACATAAAGAGAGATGTTTTGTATTCAATAGATTATATGGAGAATAAACAACTTCATCTGTAAAGATATCTGGAGGTTGAAGAAATATACTGAACATGCCCTTAAAAAACATTCTACATATCATTTAAAAATAAGCTTCTTTTGTGAGTATAGACTTTTTGATTCATATATATGTAATATATTGCATATTATATGACTGAATTGACAAGATGGCAAAAATCTAGCAACTTGCTACTCTGAGGGATCTAGTTTAATTATGAGCTGAAGCCTTAAGAAGTTGGATAAACTAGTCTTGATATATCAAATTCCATTGCTCAACACCTGATTGATTTCATTGTAAGCCTTGCCAAATTTATAATAGATAGAAAATAAAGATTTTGCAGATGGAAGAATACAAAAAATCAAGTATAGGTTATGTAGGTAATATAATATGAGTAGATATGTCTAAACTGGTTAATAATCAATAGGAAATATGATTGCATTAGTATCCATGTAATGTATTTTACTTATAAATATGATTAAGAGACTCTATACTAAAGAATACTAGAAATGAAAGTATTATATTTTAGACAAACTATATAAAATCAGTAATAAAATTTTTAAGTTTTAATTATTTATCGAAATAACTTAAATGTTTTTACGTAATTTATTCCTTTTAAAATTTCAATAATTCTTCCTGATAACAAATACTGTTCATAATCAAAGATGTTAACTTTCTTGTTCAATTTTCTGTTATGATTAATTTATCATAAATTTATAAGTCAATTGGTATATTCCTATTCATATGGTTAAAATTAAAGAAATTTTGCAACTTGTACAACTTAATTGTTGGTCTAAGTTAATTCTGAGGTCAATTATATATCAAAATTAGATACAGAAAATTATAAAGTACAAGAGACAAAAAAAGTACAAATCAAAGAACTTTTGTAATCCAGCAATAATTAAAAAACTAAAATGTTTTCAGCCATTTTAAATGGCAATCTTCAGGGTCTAGAATCTAAAGAATTTAAAATGTAAAACGTTACAGAATGTAAGCATTTGTCTTCTACTGTGCATTTATATTCTGTAGCTTTTGTATTTTGAATTCTTTATACTCTGGAATCTGAAGATGGCCATTTAAAATGGCTGAAAATATTCATTTGTTCACAAATTATTGCTGGATTACAAAGGCTCATTGTTTTGAATTATTAGAAAATACATTAAAATTTGTCTAAATTTTGATTTTTTTTAACTTTAAATTTTATTTTTTAAATAGAAAAAAATTAAAATTTTGCTTTTTCTTTTATTCTGCATTAAAACTGGAATCAAAATTTTATTAAACAAATATCATTTTAATTTTTATTAGAACTTAAGATATTTCTGAGACACTTCACAATTGTTATCTGAAATTTATAGAGATAATTGTATTTTTTTCTTGTTTCTAAATCAAAACTTATCATTCGATTCAGAGAAAATAGCTTTCTAAATAGATTTTGATTTAAATACAGTTTTGTTTTTCTTCTTTAAGAAAAAATAATTCATTCTTTTTTCTTTAATTAAGAAATTTGAACAATTAAATCATTCATAGAATTGTAGATATTTTTCTCAACGTTAACATCAATAAAATATAATTTATACAGTCTACCACATATATAAATTCACCAATTGGTTTTAAATGTTCGACAGAAGCTTCATTTACATACTTCAAACTTCGTTTTGCTTGGCTTTTCTTCAAGGATGTTCAGCAACATTATGTTTATTCATGGCACAATATAACCCAGAGAGTTTGGCTTTTACTATTTATTTTTTTGATTAAAGGGACTACTTCATGGCAGTATGTTTCCCCTTACATTTTTATGTGCACTAATCTGTATCACAAATGGAACAAATGGCTATCCGTGCGAGAGATCTTTTTCCAGCCAAGATGGAACTGGTTGCCTTAATCTGGTCAGAAGTTTTGAAAGGGCCACATTGTGAGAAAGATAAAAAGTCTTGAGAAATTTCTCAGCTCTTGGCTCCATTGGTGGATATTGACGACCTTTACTCCTACCTAAACACTTGATGCTGTTTTGAGGAATAACTTGGCAGAAAAATCCTTTTCTTGAATCATATCTGAGAGTTATATCATTTATGTTTTTATATGAATATCAAAATTTTGTACTAAAGTAAAATTTAACTTTAATATATTTACCTTAAGTGATCTCTGTAATCAAGGAAAGGTTTAATTTTCAGAAAATGCTGAAGTTTATTCATTACTGTAACTGGATCTAATTTTAATTCTTCACCATCGATAATCATTAACTGAAAAAAAAGAAAAAAATTTAAATATTTGCTTATTTTAATATTTGTCTATTTTGTTATGAAGATAGTGAAATAATACTGTCACTATTTAAAATGTTTTCTAAAACTTGTAGCAACTACTTGAAAAAAAAAACGGAGGTAAAAAAATCTTTCTCTTCTCTCCATCTGTATAGTTATATATGCTTGTTATAGTTTGTATATTTAATATTTTATAGAATATATATTTATACAGTTTTACCTTTTGACATGGTGCAACATAGCCTGTATGGCTCTTGTGCCAATAAACATCTATCAACCAACCAACCTGTCCATCTTTTCATAAAAATATATTTTATTTATGAGCAAAATATGTTGCATTCTTGCAAGAAGTCTAGAATGATCAAAAAGTCTCCATGCATGAGACTGTCTTCCTTTTTTTTTAAGTCAAACCTAATAGCATATTTTTATATTCTTAACTTTGCTTTACTATAATGAAGGCCCAAAAACAGCTATCAGAAACTGTTTTAATGACTTCCAAGCAAACATGGGAGATGTCCAGAAAAATATGGAGAAAAATTAAAATTTGTGCAGAGAATGAAGTGGCTCGTATACAGTATAAAACTTCTATCTAGCTCTGAGAGTTTGTGGGAGTTCACTATATAATGAAAATTGGAACTAAATCAATAATTCATACTCACTTGCAATGGAGAATAAAAATTTAACCATCTATCCAGATGTTGGGCATACATTCCTGGAATGAGGCAACGATTCCTGAGTTCTCGTAATGGCTTTGGTGCATGGTCATTGGCAGTGACAACTTTATAAAATGTATAATTTAATGCTACCACATCTCGATGAGCACGCATGTGCTACAAAATACAAACACTTATTTAAAAAATACATGTCTAAATTAAATATTTCATCTTTTTTAACTTACCTGATACCATGAGTATGCTCTTTTAATGGGACTAATAAGAATCGTTACGAGTTTGGCAGTGGGAAGTAAAGCATGGGCTCTCATAGGTACCAAATCTCCATCAAAATATGTGGAACTCTTTTCAAATAAGTATTTATCAGTGGAATTTTTTGGAACGGGAAAGAAATTCATATACCTGTAAAAAGTTATTTTTAAATAAATGAAATATATTTTTTAAAAGCAAATGAATGTTCAAACATATTGCAATTTGAAAACTAATAATTTGTTAGTGACACTTTATAAGAGAAATGAAACTTATCATTTTATGACTCATTATCAAACATGAATTTCACAATCATACTATAAATACATTCAAGCCAAGTGACTGTATATGGCACATGAAAAATGACACAAAATATTCTGTAAGTTAATAATATATTTACATTATAACTTTATTTCTTTTTGTGCAATAACATTTTAATAGAAAAAAAATTAGTGTTTCCACCAGGCCGGTTTTCATCCAGACAAGCCCATTTTTAAACTCATGGTCCGGATTAATTGTTAATTTGTCTGGTTTTTGTAGAAATTATGATAAAACAAAATAAATTTATAAAAATATTTGTGAGAATTTTATTTTAACAGTTAAAGACTAACTTCACACCCCTAGTCAAACTTATCCCCATCTTATCCCAGGTTATGAGTGACAAAAATGTACTTTTAAAATTCTAACTTTCAAATATCTCTGACAAATATTAGGTTTGTTCCAACAGAAGTCCCTAACTGGTTTAAAACTGACATGCGCATTGTTCAGTTCTTGCTGTAAAATGACATTGTGCATGCCTCATACGGTTTCAAATTCAACCAGTCAGAGACTTGTGTTGGAACAAACCTATTGTCTGGGTCAGCAATTTTGAAAAGGTGGCAACACTAAAAAAATGAATGTATTTATTGTGACATTATCACAATGATGAGCTACAATTTTAATCATCTTTTAATTTAAGAAAATCACATCAACTTCTGGTCCATCAGCTTTCCATATCTGGTCTTGATTTTCATCTATGTAACTCCATTCTTGAGATTAATGAAGGATGGATGGATGAACAACAGTGGGAATGTATAGGACTGCAGTCTGAAAGTTGCTGCCCAATTAACAAGTACAGTAATACCCCAAACTTACGCGATAGGTGGGACCTAGCGGTAACCGCATAAGTTGAATTTGCATAAGTTGGGGTATAATTTCACATATAAATACATACAAATAATTTTTAATTGGGGCCGGAGACTAAAGAAAACAATAATTTAGAAAAAAATGTTTAATAAAATCTTAGATAATACATATGTATAACAAATTAGGCCTATATTATTTTACAATTTTTCACATTTACTTGATTATTACGCCATAATTTTAACATTGTTTCCATCTCAGCGATAATAC
>NW_019384816.1:137580-151151 GCF_000671375.1 Centruroides sculpturatus
TAGAAGTTTAATTAAATATTTGATTTTGTTATTGACAAACTTTGTCATTATTTAATTCGGTGCACGCTTAAAGTCCAGGCCTGGCACACTAACGCAAATCCGCGTAAAGTACCCGTTAGGGAACGGCTATTTCCGGCACGCAGTAGTGTCGATAATCGTTGGAAAAGTCGGAAAAATAATATAGTACTTTACAGTAGCTATGTGTCGATTCCACTCAACATGTCCGAACATGTAAGCTGAACAATAGTGTAGGGGGAGTGAGTAATCAAGGGTTGTGTGGCGCTCAAACAAAAGACAAATCGACGAGATTTGAAAATCGCGTAATTCCAGGTTCGTGTAAGTCGGGGTATTACTGTATACATATAATTTTATATATTAAAAATTGTATATATACAGGTAACCCTTGTATAATGCAGTAGTTAGGTTCCACAAAAGTGCCATATTATAAAAATCATATTATGCGAGGCTCACATTACATATAAAAAATAGGTTTATATTCCAAAACAATTTTTGTAAATATAAATTTTATCCAGCATGTAAGAAAAAAGTTTTACTCAATTCAGAAAGCTTCATTTACCAAAACATGAATTACTAAATAAAATTGAAGTTATTAAAATTTGTAAAATAAAGAATTGTACATAACAATCTCATTTCACACAAAAAATAAATTTTACTTCTCTTTACTACTATCTTCCAAAACATTTTGCCAATATTCTTTATTTCCCAATGGCTTCTTGAAATCTTTTGGACATTGCTACAACTTTCAACTTTGGATTCTTTTGCTGGTTTAGTTTTGAAAAAGTCAGTTACAAGAGTCTGTTGAGTCCTTTGTTACAATTGTTTTTTAAGTTTATTATAGGTGCTAAGAAATTTCCATTGGTCTTTGAATAAGATAAACAAATGATTTCATATGAACTCTTATGTGAAAATTGTAATGGATAAGTACTGCATTAAACAAGGGTTACCAGTACTTGCAATGCATCCCTTAAACTTTCAAGTTAGAAAGTTTAAGCTATGCACTGAAAATTCTTTCATGAGGAAGGCTGGAGCCAGCATTGATCACAATATTATACAACAGTCATGGGCAACAAGTCTGTTGCAAATGATACGGCCTGTTAAAACTGAAAAACATGTGGAATTTCTGTGAGAATATAAATTCCATATTTCCCACCATAAAATATTTAAAATAATGGTTTGAGTTAACTTTGCTGTATGAGATAATATGTGGTTTCTGTTTCTAATTGTGACATAGTAAAATGAACATATGCAGATACTGAATGAAAAGCTCAAGGAAATGGTATATACTCTTTGATTGTATCTATGTTATTAATTCTTTTTACCACTATGTCCTTACTGTTTTATGTTTTTCTGTCTATATTATCTACTTGGACTTTGTTTATTAATAGAACTTATTATACTGGTATAGTTTCTCATTAGCAAAGAGAGGAGATCTTAGTCAAAAGTCAAAACAAATTATCTTTATTTTCCCAGGTGAATATAAAGATAATTTATATATTAATAAATAAGCATTTTACATATGTTGTTTGTTCAAAAAAGACATGGCAAAAGGAGTCCTACTTAAGAACTAGAAGCTCTACCTGAAACCCCCATACAAGCTCTTGATGGCAGTTGTTTTCTGTTCTATCATAAGAACCTGATGATGATCTTTAAATAAGATCAAAAATGTTAGTTCAATTATTAAATTTGTTTTTTGTTACTGGATTAAGGTGTCTTTTAGGTTAATTACAATCTCTATATTTTGTTTTATCTGTGTTGATTGTTATAGTTAGACTGAAGAACTCATAACATAACACTCATGAAGGTATTTTTGCCAAAATAAGATTTGTTACAAGTTTAGAGATTGTTATAAATTGTGTATTACATATAATAATGTGCCTAACTGAGAATCAGAGAGCATTTCAGTCAGTGATTCTGTGGCAGCCAAGTTTGATAATTTGATAGAAACCAGTTTGTTTAGCAATGATAGCAGTAACTGTTCACAATGATGATTGTAACAAAAAGATTAAATATCAATTCATTCATTACTAGTTCCTATTCTTTTTTGATAATTTTTCTAAAAATTAATATTAATTATTATTAGAAACAGATCACAATACCAGTCAAGTCCTTTATAATAGTTTTTCCCATTAAAAAACTGAACCTCTTCAAATGTTTCTGGACTTGGATAATTGCTAACAATAGCAGGATGCATGGATAAGAAAGTATAGAGTGCAGTTGTACCTGTAAAAAAAAATAAAGATAACATTTAATCTCAAAATTGTAAATATTTTAACACTAATGGAGAGATCAATAAAACTAATTTTTCATTAATAAAACTAAATGCATGTAAAAATTTAAGTAAATTCAAGAAATTATAATTTCTGAAGATATATAGTTTTCTAAATATTGTCTGTAACAAGAAAATTGGTTTTAGTGAAATAATTCACTTGATAGATGCAGTCTATAATAGGATTTATTCATTCTCTAGTGGATTTCTCGATGTATTAATTAATTTTATTAGCAAATCCATTTACTGTTTCATCTATAAAGCAGCATACATTGTAATTTGGTTCATCTTGATGAAATACATTGATTCATCTTGATGAAAAATTCATTTATGATCATACTAATATTATGGAGAAAGATAATTCACTTAGTAACATGGCCAAATTCTAATAGCCACTTAGTATCTCAGTTAAACCAACTGAAGTGCAGATTATCTTAATCCAATATAAATGCCTTATTAGCTTAAATTTTGGCAAAAGAATGGAGAATTCTTACCCGTTTTCTGTGGACCGATCACAAGGAATTTAGGTAGTTGCTCACAACATTTGGTAGTCGACCAAATAGCCAAGTGACGTTTGTCATTACAGGGATTCTATAAAGTAGTGAAACAAAGAAAAATTATATTTTAATTGACCTGAAAAATTAATTAAAAGGGGTCAATTTACCATCCAAATTGGATCAGATTCTTCTGGATACATTTGGAAATATTTTTCTGCTAATTGAAGAGGAGGGATTGTAGAAAGTTGTAAGTTTGTCCAACATTGTACAAACTTTATTACTGATTCGAATGTATATAATGCTAAGCGGTCATTTCCATAATTAGATAAATGGGTCATGAAAACATTAATCTGAAAATAAATAAGTAAAAATTAATTAAATTAATATCTTTCCCATAATCTAATTTTTATGCTTAACAAGTTGTTTTATGCTGATTAGATCATGGATCATCCTGTTTTAAGCTAAGATATTAGTGAATTTGCAGTTTTAAATGAGATAACTGTTGTTCAGAAAGCATAATTTGTGATAATGTGCTTAAATAAAATAAATAAATTTTATACTGAAAATATAAAATTCATTTATATGTAAGTTTCTGTTAAGTTCTACAAGTAATTTGTATCTTACTGAATCTTTGCATACAAAATTTTAACATGCTTCTGAAACAATAGATCTCAATTGTCATAAAAGGGCCATCCATTAATTATGTATACAGTTTCCAAACCACTTTCCCTCCCTGTTGTTTACAATGATGTACTTTTGGCAAACCCCATCTCCCTTTAATTTTGTACATAATACTTATAGTTCATAGACATGACCTTACATTGAAGTAATGACTTTAAAAAGTTCTACAAATATTTTCTGACTGACATAGTAATCATGTGATATGCAGTCTTATAAGAACAAATTCTTATATCACTAATACCATTAAAAAGTCTTGTCATCATTTTTCGTCATTGAGTACAATGATATACTTTTTTCAAGCATTTACTTTAAACTGTACAAGTAATTAATGGACAGTGCCAAAAGAAAGGATGAACATCTCTTTGCTAAAAACTAAATCATTAACTTCAAGAGATTAGAAAATTCACTCAAAATTAACTATTCTGTTTCATAATTTTGTAGTGAACAGTGTGATTCATTCACATAAAATTTAATGATTAAATTTCAATAAATCCCAAAATAAACTTAGAAAATCAAAACAATTAAAAGTCAAACTTCTGTAATTTTACTTAAGTAATAGACTGTAATATAAAAATTATATATATTTTTCAAACTTATTATCACATATTTGTCACAGATAAACAACATAGTGGAATATAAATAAATTTCAAGATATTTTTCTTTTTTTATATAAAATTATGAACAAAAAACAGAAACATTTAAAAAAGTTCTATACTTTGAAAGTGAAAGCAATAATGTATAGAGTATATATAGTAAATCACTGAAAGTTTTATAAAATGAAAAAAATATATTTTAATTTACAAAAATATGTATAGCATTTTGATTTTATATAATATATTAATATATTTATATTTTTCTATATCATTTTTCAGGAAGAATCTTTATGCCTCCATTAATCAAAAGTTTATGTATACTTCTTTTTAGATCTATCTACAAAAAAAAAATATGCACAAATCTATGTCCGATGCTCCTCTTAATAATGATATCCAAACATATCATTGTCAGTATTTTGGCCATTGTCATCAGCCCCAAATATTAATAATTGTATAATATCATTTTAATAAAATAAGAAATTTTATATGGTATATTTTGAATTTTAACTCTTTCTATGGTGGGCACTAATATTTTTTCCCCATGCCAATCATGAGTTCTGACATCCTCCCACTTCTTAAAAAGATCTTTAATAGCAGATATTGGCATAAATCCGTTTTTTTCAGAAGAAAACATAAAAGAATTGTTTCTATCAGAAATATAAAATTACATGGGAGAGTTTCAAAGTTTGGGGGAATACTATCTAATCAGTATATACTGGGTTGAATGTCAATGTCAACGTCTCCTGCGCACTGAAAAGTTTCGAATTGTTGCCTGAAGACAAAGGAAGACCAAGACCAATTGGTATTCGTTATTTTACGTCGCTTCTTCTTGTGTTTGTTCAGTGAAGTGTTTGTTATCCGAACATGTGTTCGTTGTCTGATCATAAAAATCTTTCGCAAAAGTGTTCATTATCCGATTTGTTCATTAACCTATCTGTTCGTTAACTGATCACCCACTGTATTTTGATAAATGTATATGATTTTTGTCATTGTTTATAGCATATTGTTTTCTATTTTAACTCAAATAAATAAAATATTTTAAACTCTTCGGATATTTTGACATATATTTCACTTATTCCAATCTAAAGTATAATAAAAATGTTATTAAATTCTGTAACATTTTTGAAATTAAAAAAAGTTTCATTTTCATTAATTAATTTTTAAATAATTTTATATTTTCATATAAAAAAGTTTATTAACAATTTATCAACATAAAACTGCAATAAATTAAAATAAAGCTATCAAAAACTTGAACACAACTTTGTTTACTTTTCTTTTGAAGTAATAAAAATAGAATTAAAACAAGAATTTATTAATTTTGTCTTAATAGAATTAAAACAAAATTAATAAATAAGAAATTCTTAATTATCATCGTAATTGGAAATTATAGTAATTATTAATTTAATACAGGTTTTTTTTTCTTTGATAAAACAAACGTTGACATGCACTTAAAGCTTGGCATCAGATGATAAACTGTAAGATAATTTGTTTCGGATAGTAAGTAAAGAAAAATCAATTACATTACTTCATGAAAGATTAATGAAAAGATAAGGATACCTCTATAAAATATCCATTTAATGTTTCCAGCAATGTAATTTATGTTACACATGAACAGCAATTACATTACTCATATCTCTTGATGACATATACTAGGACAACACATTTTATTTTAAACAAAATTCCGTTACACATTATAAATCTGTAATTTTTACAAATTGCTCATCAATGTCAAAAAAATAAAAAATAAAACTACTTACTGGGTTATAAACAAACAACAAAAACAACTCTCCTCCATGAATGCTGTTCTCCAGTTTTTGTGGACCTCCTGGATATTTGTCTAGAAATATCGTGTGAGTATATAATCCACAAGTCTGTCTAGGCAAAACCTGTTTAAAAAAATCAGTTTTCTGTAGTTTAGATCCAAGCTTTATGAAATGGAAAAAACTGAGGATTGAGTAAAGAATTTTAAAACTTTTTTAGTGTTAAATAAGTAATTTATAAATGTTTTTAGAAACTGAAACTTACCATTATGTTTCTATGAATGAATCCACGACGAAGTCTAGCTGGTCGGAGATGAGGATACTCTTCTGTGCTTGTTACCCGAATGTTCCAAATTCTTTTCCAAGCATCATAAAGATATTCATGAACTGGATAAACACCAGAATGATGAGGAGCTATAGAGTAACCAGAATCTATGGGTATGTTGTGTTTCTGTAATCATTTAAAACAAAAATTATATACGAATCTAAAAACTTTTAACATAAGTATAGTTATAAAAATTTTTATATTGAAATCTTTCACATAATAAACTCATATAATTAAACATTCATAATTTAATATTACTGGATGTAAATGACCTCTTTATCATCTTAAAATCTTGACTCTATTATTATAGAACCCAAAGATTGGTTTATACATGATGATTTATTATTCAATCTGAAGGAAATGATACCAACAAGACTGATTAATGACTAATAGTTCCCACTTAAAGTGAACATTTGTTCCATTTAGTATATAAATGACTTCAATCATGCAAACTTCTCATTTTTGAAAGAATTTAATGAAATGTTATGACTTAAATTTTAAAATATATTCTATGTTTTATGTTAATTATTTACACTAATATCATAGTTAAATTTATTATGTTATTGTTTGCTTTGTTAAGTTAATAATTATAACAGAAACTTCATACTTTTATGAAATTGTAGATATAAACTTTGTCCAGTGATAATTGCAATGGTAATTTTTTTTATTCTATAATATGAATTTACATTCATGCTACTTATATTCTTATTGGCATAATTTTAATTGTTTTGATGCTACAATTTTTATTTTTTCTGCTGTGATTTTCATTACTTTAATGCTGTAATTTATATTATTTTTATTGTTCTAATACCACTGATTTTATTACTTTGAAACTACAAATTTTATTGCTTAAACACTGAAATTTATTGCAAAAAATTGTAGCTTTTTAATTTTTATTGTTATAATTTTATAATTTTCATTTCTTAATGCTTCAATTTTATTCTTTTAATGCTGCAATATTAATTGTTTTAATGCAGTGAACTATTACTTATGAATAGGATATGAGCTACTCTAGATAAAAATTAGCAAAATATTATTATTCTGAATCATTATTTCATAACCTTTTTAGTCTGCAATCTCATTTTAATATTCTAAAAGATCATGACATTTCCTAGAATGTAATTTGCAATTCTATGAAATTTATAAGCTATTGGTTAAGAAATAATGCTGTAAAAATCATCATTAAAATTCCAAAAATTCTTAATTTAAAATAAGAAATAGTGTTTTAATTACTAATCAAATTTAAAATAAGTTTTTTCTAAAATTTACATATTTTTCCATCATTTTGTATTATTAGCTAGATAACAGAAATATAACTATGATATTTATTTTATATTTGTGAATAACATTAATATAAAATTTATAATAACTGATTTAATTTTAAGTCCTAATTTGTTTGAGATAAAAAAAAGGAAAAAATTCATCATCGTTGTTGACCTTTTCTAATTAAGAAAATAAGTACTGATGATAAAACAGATAACTTCTACCACATGTTTCAAGTAAACAATTATTAAATCCCTAATGAATCATGTACAAAATTTAATTATTATAATCACTATAATTCATGTAATTTCTACTAAATTGATCATTTTTCTAGTAGATTTTAAAATTAAAATAAGTATATTTATATTTATAGTTAGAAAATAGGGAATTATAGAGAGACAAACTTTATCCAAAATGTGTTTATAAAACTAAAAAAATTTAAATTAGTTTGAGTATAATAATAAGGTTTTATTAATACAGTTCTTTCACATGTGTTGAAATTAGAGGAAAATATAAGATTAAATTGCCGATATACAATATGTCTAGTATGTTAAACAATGATGTTATCTTTAGTAAACTGTTGTCAGACTGCAATGATCTCAGAAATACAATTATAAAGACATGATAAATTCTCTACTGTGACACTTTTTTCGTTTTTTTTTGTCTCATATTCTTTCTGCTCTTTCAAGTTCTGTAATCTCATGAAAAAGGGTGGAGCCAGTTCCATATGTGAATCAAACTTATGCACTTTTGGTGACATTCCATCAATATTCCACTCTGCCACCCTTCGACAATCACTTAACTATATCAGAATTCTTACATTAACTTCATATTTAAAAAATGATCAATGTTCTTCAACACTTTATTCATTACTTTATTTACAATTACTGGTGCTAAATTTAAGTACATCTTTCATTTATTCGAAAGGAATTATTTAGTTCAATTTTTCATAAAATTATTAAAAATTTATAATAAAATTGGTATTCATTATTATTAAACTATTCCTAAGCTTTTTATATCATTAGATATTTTTATAAGTTTTGAAATTAAAAATTTGAATAAAAGATGATAGATAGGAAGCTATTTATCTGTTGTTGCTTATAGAAAAAATTAACTTAATCAACAGGCTTTCTATTGATTGTTGTATTTAAATTTGAATAATAAATGAATGAAAATAAAATTTTAAGCATTGCTCAAATGATTCTACATCAACTTCCTGATAAGGATTGAGGCAGGTGCAGCAATGTTAAAGATATAAAATGGAAAATTTCTGAGGACACAAAATGGCCTTCATATTCTATAAATTTCATGGCATTTAATCACAGAAAATATTCTTATAAATAAAGTAACATTTCAATAAATATGTTAAGAAATAAATAGTGTTTTTATCATTATTATGGAGGTTACATAATATTAGCTTGCTCCAGATATCTGAAACATAATACACTGATGTAAGGATCTATATATATATTTTCCTCTTAAAATTCAAGAGGAAAATATCAATTTTTCAAGTTTTATAATAATTTTCTGTAAAGATTTGAAAATCTTTACAGAAAATTATTATAAAATTGAAAATACACGATGCAGTAAGTAATTTGACATATTGATTTTGAAGTGTCTTCTATATATTTAACAGCTAAAATTAAAAAATATAATTACTTTATAATAGAATTGAAGGTTAATTACAAAGGACAAGATTTCAACTAGCTTAAAAGATTAAAATACTTCAACTAATAGCTGAGATAATGAAATGTGGCAATTAAATGAAGATATTTTGCTAATTTTTTTTTCCCCACAAATTTTATCTATTCACTGAATTTTTCTACTTTATGAATAAATTTAAAGTGTCATATCTACTAGAAAAATATTCTGCATCTTGCTGCATCAGCATTTCTCAGACATATACAATGCAAAAAGCTGGAAATAGTTTTTTTTTTTTAGTTTTTAGCATAAAAATGTTTCCATTAAATAAATTTAATTTTATTTATGCATTTAAATACTTCACTAAAATAAAAAATTAGGTAAATTTAAGAATAATCTTCATAAACTTATATTAAAAGTACACAATTAATAATTAGTTTATTCAGAGAAAAAGGAGGAAATTGTGCATTTAATAATACATTTCAAATTAATATTTTAATTAAACTTTAATGTAAAAAGGTACAATTAATAAGTTTTCTCGTAGATTAAAATTAATGAAATTCAAATTAATTCAGCACATCATTACCAGTATTGCATATTAAAATGTCAACAATAATTAAAGGTGAATTAATTAATTCAAAAATAATGTCTGTGCATATAAGATTTCAAAATTTTAAATGGGATAAATAAACGAAAGAAGGGAAGAATGTGTTTGCTAGGAAGATTGAAGATAGTGAAAATAACTTTTATTCTGCATGAAAATTAGAGTTAAGTTTTCATAATTGTTACGATATTCATAGTGCATACATAATACATTTACTTTCGTGGCTTTTGCCTTAACTTATCATTATGAAATCACCAGAAAATATCCCAGGAAATGAGTGTAGGGTGTGGTTGAACAACCAGGTTAGTTTTTTTCTTTTTTTTCCCTCTTTTTTATTCTCCTATTTTCTATTCTCACCTTAGCAAACTCACGATTTAATCTCATTTCTATCTCCAAGGCTGTTAGGTTATCGAAAAGATGAGGTTGACTATGACTCCACATATGACCAAACCACCAAAAATCCTGTGCAAGAGCTATCATCAAAAAACACACATTATAATCATGCATCAGAAAAATTAATTTTGGTATAATAATTGATTATATTTTACCTATGAGAAGGTCGTCTCCTCGATTTTCTTCCGACGTTCCTTTGTGATAAAATTTCCCTGAGAATCCCAAATTGAAGCGGAAACCGGGTATGACCTTTCTCAAGCGTTTTTGAGCATCATGCAGAGCCTAAATACATGTAAAAAAATATTAAAATATGATTTAAGACTTTAATTAACTTATATACCTTCCCTCCCTTCAATAAATCACATCTTGCATGAATTATTAAACATGTAAACTCATACTAATAGTTGATAGTACACTCTACATCCCTCTAATTCTCATTTTAACGGTTAATAATGAAATTTGTGTATGTAAAAAGGGGGTTAGCAGACTAAGTTTACCTTCCAGGGATTTGACTTTTAATAAATTGGGAGGTAGGACATATTAATCCAAAGCACTCGGTGTTTAAATTTATCAACTCATTATGCTAATGGGAGAAGTGTTGTGGGTGCGTATCTATATCTCTATCAACATCAGTGTTGTATGGTATGGTTGGTATTTCGCAACTAATTGCTGCCAGCACGAAAGGATTGCAACGTTCTGAAGCCTTTCTAGTGTATAGATACATTAGTCACACATGGTTACACAGTAATGGCATGCACACAATATACCAGCTGGTAAAACCCACTCTGTATTTAACTAAAGGGGGTTAACGGTAGTTACACCCTACTGATTACACGATTACAAACTCTAACTCGTCAGCACACACTTGGACGCCTGCATCTCTTCCACAAACTGAGTTACGCATGGTTGAAGATTGATTCCATCTATTATCGAACAACGATGACTTTAATTACTTGAAATTTTGCTTCGAGTATACGTCTTCCTTTTAGGAAATGTCAATTCGATACCGTTAGAAAATGTCATCTCGCCTCGTTAAAAACGTATTTATACGTGTCAACTTTTAGTGTGGTTTCTTTGCTACTGTTCCGTCATGCGATTTGAAGACATAAAAAACATGTCAAAAACTCCCTATAAATTTGCAGTTCTGTAAATATGTATAAATTATCTGTTGTTTACTTAACTTCCGTGTTTAGACATTTATCAGTGAGGGGAGTAGGAGACGTGGAGGCTGATTTTTGTCGACTGATACCGATAATTCATACAAAGTACCAGTCAAGAAAGCTGTCCTCTGTAATCTCCCCATCCCTCATGTTCTTTTTTTTATACCTCTGCATTTCTCTTAATTCCGAAAAAAAATTATCTTTGATGCCCCCTCACACACCCCCAGTATCTTCGACTCTTGTTTGTGTATGTTTAGAGCATACACAAAGTTCTGTAAGAATGACGCAACGTTGAGCAATGTAGCGTAACTTTGCGTTATGAAGTGCCATTTAAAGTTGCAATAACTTTCCTTAGAAATGGTGCAAAAAATAAACTAATTAACATAAAATTATTAAAATCGATACATAAGAATATTCTGAGAAACACAACGCTTACAATAGGCTTAAACTTTTCGCATTGACACGAATACAGTGATGAATGAGATGCTGCAAGAGTTTCATAATTCCTAAATACCTATACATTAATTATAAATACAGTTGATTTTTTTAAATTTCTCTGTTGTTTCGTTTCAAAGTTATTCGAATTGTTTGATTATCTCGAAAATCTAATAAAACTAATTGATGTGTAAAGTGTCGTCACGTCACTTAGCTCATCCATTTAAGATTGGTTTTCTCATCATTTGGTTTCAGAATGAAGAAGGAAAACAAAAGCAGTTTTCCTAAAATACACTTATAATAAACCTTGGCCAGACCACTTTTTGCTGCCAACGTTACGAATGCAATTCTAATTTCAAATCATCCGCTAGCGTGTAACAATATCAGACCAAACCAATAGGTTTTTCCGTAGGGGGAAGGAGTAAAAGGAAAGTGAAAGGGGATTGTTTTCCCCCTTAACGTGATAACCGCTCTCTGTTTTTTTTTTTTTTTTGACCGGATCATTTCCCCTCTTTCTATAGCCGTTTGTAATTAGAAACAAAATGTCAACATCAGATTTCTCTGCAATGAACAGTTTTCCGGATATAAACTGTGACAGCAGACACTTCGGAAATTATCTTTATGAAATATATATATATAGCATCTTACATTTTTCAATATTAAATTCTTCACTGTTTCAGCTTTAAAATTTTAAAATTTATTTATAAATAAACGCGTTTTCATCACGTGTTTGAAATATTAAAGAGGCCAAAGAGAGTAAACGGCATTTTCATCAATTCAATTTCAACTGATGCCAAAATCGATCGACTGGTTCCAACTCAAAATATATTTATCATACATTATTCTGTACAGTTTTTGTTTAACGTTATACGATTTTGTACACTGAAATATTCTTTTGAAAGAAATTAAATTAATAATTTACTTTCTTGTAAAAAAAAAACTTTTTGCTTAAGATACACAATAATTTTACTCTGCAACAGTTTTACGAGTACTTTCATTCATAAAATATCCAGATATATCCATTATCAGTATCATTTTTTTTCGTTTGTAAACTGTTATTGTATACAAACGAACTTCTCTCGTTCATAAATTTTAAGTTTGTAAATATACGTTGCTCCTATTTTCTTCATTCATAACGCTACTCATTCCTGAGTAAATAGTATCATTTCATTCATAAATGCTTTCTATATGAATGAATGGGTGCTGTTTAATAACTGTTTCAGTACGAATAGACACTTTCACTCGTTAACTGCATTCACAAACTAACATAAAAGTACTACAAATTCAGTTCATTCATAAACTGATCTAGCAAGCTCGCATGTATCAATATTAATATATAGATTCTTAATTATTCCTAATAATATTACTTTCAAAAATATAAATAATTCCACCTTAACTAATAACTTTCATCATATAAACCTTTCATCTCTAATATAAATTTCAAATTTAATAATAAATAATTAAGAAAATAGTTTTAAAAAATACACACAATTTTTATAAGAAGGAAGAAAATAATAATATAATAATAATAATAAAATAAAAGAGTCATTTATAAAAGAAAAACATGGCAATGTTAACAAGATCATTAAAGATGATTTCCATCAAGTTGAGGTTAGAAGCAAATCTATTAGAAGCAAAGCATTAGGTCAAACAACTAAATCGATTTTGCAAATTGGTAATAATGAAAGTATAGGGGATGAGAAAGGAGAGAATTTATGCGTTCAAAAATCGATATTTTCTTTTCTTCTACTAAATTAAAAATCAGCAAAAGTATTAAAGTTGAAGGGTGAATGAATTTATAATAATAATAAAAAAAAAAGAATCCCTGTACATTTATATCAAACACATTTCTAATTAATTCCTTTAAGAAATATTTTTTTTTTTAAAATTATATCTGAGAAATAAAAAAATTTATTTTTCATTAATAAATAA
>NW_019384816.1:155967-173052 GCF_000671375.1 Centruroides sculpturatus
CAAAGGAAAAATACGTCCTTTATGAAGGCATAGAGCCTTTACTACATGAAAATGAAAATTAATGAATACACTGTGTACAGTAATTTACCTGATAAGACAGACCTCAGAAAAATACTTTATGAGGCATAAAGCTGTCTATGATGAAAATTAATTATCTAAGGGTATTTTTGCCCTGCCAAGGTGTGGCCGAGTTATCCGGAGTGCCGGGTTATCGAGTGCCGAGTTTTCGAGGCTCTACTGTACAATCAAATCATAATTAATTAAAAGTCAACGGCCTGGAAGTAGAACATTTAATATTTATAATAGTTCTCAAAGCATCTTTGAACTTTATCATCAGATACAATTAAGTACTAAATAGAAAGATTTTCATAATATGGAAGCAAATTAAGGAAGAAAATGTTGTTATACAAATATCAAAAATTCATAAAAATGGCATTACAACAGAAAAATAAATAAATAAACAACAAGACATATGACAAAAATAAATGTCATTATGTATTTTTACAATACTAATAAAATAAAATTTTAAATATAAACAACAATTTATTAACTTGAATATAGTAAATTATTTTACTTATTTATTGCTTAAATATGAAGTCAAAGTAATGTTATCTCCAATGATTTTATTTTTTATCAAAAGCTTGCAAAGAACTATATGCATGATTAATGTACTGATAATTATAAATTAAGAGAATTGTTTCTTCCAACTTCAGAATTACAAAAAAAACACCTATTTCATTGACAGAATCAAGATCTAATTTTTTTTACTTTTTCCGATGTTTTAATTTTATCTGGTAAAAAAAGGTAAACTACTACTACTACTACTACTACGCATATAACTTAAAAATTATACATAAATTATATAACAAATTCTGATATGCAAATAAGAGATTTAAATATTTCTGAAATACTGTTATGAATAGCAATAATTCAATATAATTTTAAATTATATTTGTTAAACAAAGAATTAGCTTTATAAAACAAAAAAAATCTGTGAGAAGTGTTGAATACAAAAGAATATTCTAAAAATAGTCAGCAAATAAAAGAATTTTTTTTACAAAATCATATAAGCTATTTTTGTACTTAAGTGTTTTGTTACTTAGAATAGAAACAAAACTAATTTGTAACTGTTCCTTATGATGATAAACTCAAAAATTGTATTTCTGTAAAAACAACATTATAATGTATTTTCTTTTGTGATATTTATAAATACGAGTTGAGTATCCCTACCCGAAATGCTCAGAACAAACAATGTTTCAGATTTTGCATTATAAATAACTCGTGATATATAGTGAAACCTCGCTTAATGAGCATAATTCATTCCAGAATCTTACTCATAATGAGAAACACTCATTAAGCAAAACAATTTTTCCCATATAAATTAATGTAAAATATGATAATGCATTCCATGCTGAAAAAAAAATACTCAAATATTTTATATATAACATTTATTCAAAGAAAATTATACAATATACATTGTTAAGGAGCATGAATCACCATCATCTTTTCTTTTAGCACAGAATAACCAACCTGGAATGCAAATTTGATTTGCAGGAAGAAAAAAAATTACAGATAATATGTCTGATAAAGATGCCAAATTCTTGGGCTATGCAAAGGCTATAATTAAATATTAGAAATTAATTAATTTGACTGGAGGTAGACAGTTATGCTGCAATCTCATATTAAATTTAATAATTATAAGTAATTAATTTATAATTTAGACATTTTAAAAATTTAATTTGGAGTTGGTCATTAAATTTAATACAAGATGGCAACATAACTGCCTACCTCTAGTCAAATTAATCAATTTATAATATTTAATTATAGCCTTTACATAGCCCAAGAATTTGGCATATCGTTTGGTGTGTTTATTATATAACGAGCTATGATTGTCAATGTAATATGTGTGAACACAAGTTTGGAAAAATGTGTGATCACGAGCAATACTAAGTTACTAGTGGAACAAGTGCTAATATTGGACCATGCGCACAATCTGGGATTCCCCTCTTCATCACTTGTTATGCGAAACATCACTCGTTAAGGGAGTCATTTTTTTTACAATTTGTTTTGCTCATTATGCAAGGCGCTCGTTAAGCAAGATTCCACTGTATACAGTTTTGATCAGTGCAGATTTCAGCTGATGTGAATCTGTTCTGAGGGAAGTTTACTGTTGTCATCTTGACAAAGCTTAGAACTGATTCCATATTGCTATTTCTGCTCATTGTTACTTAGTATGAAAAAGTAACTTTAATTTACCTAGCGCAGTGCTCTTATTTGGATAATTTAATCTTTATTTTCACATTTTGTGTAATTTCTGTTTTAATTCTGCCATTTTTCATGAAATGTTACAAAGGGGAAGAAAGGTATTAATTGTGCAAGCCATCCCATCCTTGATAAATATTTTGCTTAATTTTTAAAATTTTTTACTTCAGTTTTCTTTTTATGGTCTACTTTATTGGTTTGTCTAACTCTATAATACATCTTTATTGTTATTTTCTGTTGTTTCAGTTTTTGTTCAATTATACTGCACTTTGTTAATAATTCTGCAATAAACATTTTAAAATTTGATTTCTTCATTTTCCAAGTTTTTACTCCACCTAAGTGTATATGAATGTAAAAGTTATGATCTCAGATGAATTATTAATAATCTAATTTATCAATTAATTTATTTCCCATTAACTGTTAACTTCAACATGTGCAATTTTGACATGAAGTATACTTGTGAAATCAATCACATATATCAAGGGTTACTTGTATGTAATATAATAAAATTAAAGAGAATTATTACTCAAATCTTTTTGATACTATGTTGGGCTATATATATATATATATATATATATTAAATCTATAAAAGTTTGTTCATATTGCTTATAAACTGATAAAAAACAGCAGTATAAAAAATCTGTACATTTTATTTTAATTTTTTTTAATATTCTAATCTTGTTGCTCTTCTGTATAATTGTAAAATATTAATAGAAGACAAAACTAAAAGTCTTTATAATTTAATTTAATTATAATATAATCCCTGCTAGAAAAATAGACTTGTAATTAATAGTTATATAAATCGCCGACAGATGGCACAAAGAGCATTTTTAAGAAAATTTTAATTTATGCTAATTTATGCAAATTTATGCCTCTCATGTAATTTGCATAAATTAGCAATATTTTATAGAAACGCATTAATTAAGGCGTAAATACGTTTTAAAACACAAAAATTACTTTTAAAAAATTTTAAAATTATATATTAATTTATTCGCATAAATTTGAATAAATTATGTTAATTATGAATATTTTATTTTTAATAAATTTTGGATTTTTTTAAAGAAAGTGTATAAAGATTATTAATACTAAAAAGCTAATTTAAAGGAGAAAATGGCCTTTGATGATAAAGAGAATTTAATTAAAAATTTAGAAGAATAAATGTAAATTTTTTGAAAATTTAAAAAAAAAATGAGATGATATCAATAATTTTTATGGAGAGTTTATTGTTAAACTTTGGTTAATGATAGCGGAGAAGAAAAGAAGAAAGATGATGTATGACGATCATCCTCAACAAATTTTATTAGAAGACCTTTATTTAGTTGAAAAGTATCGAGTTATGAAATACGAGGAATATCCTCAATGGAAGTAAAGTATGACTTCCGCTCGTACATCAAATTTGAATTATTTTCCACATAAATTTTTATTATTATATATTTTAACTGGATAAATTTGACCTTTTTAACAGAAAAAAATATATAAAAAATCGAGTCGAATAAAAAGGAAAAACGAGTATTTTTTTAACGTGATACGAAACTTATAACGCTTGTTATTTCAACACTTCTCGTGCTTTATTTTATTTTTATTTATTTATTTTAAAGAAAATGTTTCGTATTGTCTTTATATATTTTATATATAAAATTTTTTAATCATTTAATTTTTTTATTGTAATTTTTTTAAATGTAATATTTTGTAGTCGCCATTTTTTAAAACGAAATGATGGATGCTTCAGCACTTTTTTTCTGAAATTTTGAATGGATTTTAATGAAATTTTCTCTTTTATATCCAAGTTTTTATGAAGAGTTTTCGTACGACACGAATTGTTACATTTGAATCTAATTAAATTTTTAAAAAATAAACTTTGAGTCGCCATTTTTGAGATGGAAAATGGAGGATGCTTCTGTACTTTCTTTAGGATCATTTCTGTAATTTTGAATGGATCGTAATGAAATTTTATTTTAGTATCCAAGTTTAATGAAGAATTTCGTACAACATAAATTGTTTCATTTCAATATAATTTAAATTTTATAGTCGCCGTTTATGAAAACAAAATGATAGATTCTTCAGCATTTTCTTTCATAACTTTTCTCGCATAATTTCTATATTTTTCAATAAATTCGAATGAAATTTTCTTTTTAATTTCTAGTATTAATGATGAATCTTACATCAGAATAAAATATTTCATTTCAATGAATTGAAATAAACTGACGTCAATTCATATATTTTTTTTCAAAATCTGAATTAATATATAACGTATACATCTATTTATTTTTTACATTAAAAATTTAAAATAATAATAATAAAAATAACATAATCCCTGACGTCAGACTCTGACATACACATCAGTGACAAATCACATGAGTATAGATAATTGCAAAATAATGCTGAAGATCATTTCTATAAACTTCGTGTATCATCCAACTCAATAATGATCGCTCGTAAAGATTTATACCTAAATTATCTGTTTATCAATTATATCTAGACTTATTTTAATAGTTAAATATTTAAAGATTAATGGTAAATTAACATTTTACTAAATATATTACTTTAAACATTATTAACGGTGAGTTAAAGAACGTATTTTCTAGTTAAATGTCACTTCTCCTCAATGCTTGGTTATATTACAGTAAAGCAACCTTTACAGGAGCAATGCTGTTATGCTGTTTGTATAATGTGCACCTGCGACCCACCATAAATTTCGAAAATATATTTTTATTTTGGAAGTAATATTGCACTTTTTATTGCATTCGTTTTTTACTTTAAAATATATGAAAAGTTTAAGTTTACTTTCTATTTTTTTTTTTTCTAGTTATCGATTCTTAAAAAGGTGTCGTTCATTCTTAATCTGAAATTTGATCGTGTCCTTTCTATAAGCGAAAATTAATTAAATAAAAATTAATAATTTTTTGCAAAATTTTTAGTGTTTTGAAAATATGATTGATTATAAATATTTGCTCCTTTCGTAAATTCGATAATTTTTTTTTCTCTTTTTTAGAATTTTGTTATTCAGGAATCATCTCGTTTACATATATTAAAAACGTTTTCGATATATCTTTTTAAAATATCTATACTTTAAAATTTTACGCAAGGATACTTTGGAAAATTTTCCTGTTGCAGATACCAATTTTTTAGGGGCACGTCTTAGCACATTCCTGTCAATCAACGTTTTAAAATTCAAGTGTGGTGCAACGTTTTTGTACATTTTTCAGAGTTGTGTTAAAGAGAGAGAGAGCAGGAGAAGGAGGAGGAGGAGGAAGAAAAAGAAGAAGAGGAGGAGGAGGGGGGAGGGGAAAAATAATAAAGAATAAAAGCAAAGAAACGAGAAACTGTCAAAATTTGGGGCTTTTCATTACAGGAAAACGATTAGCCAAGTAGCAAGAAAAGAAAAAGAATGTGCAGGGGCGATTAAACAAGGAGAGTGTCTAGTGCTATGATAAAGCTAAGAATGTCTCACCATTAAACGCTATCTCTCTCCGACCAGAGATGACTTCACGTGACTTAACGGGACACTAAAATGCGATCACGTGACCACGTGTCGCTCGGAGATAGTGTTAGAGACCTAAAAGGAGGACGAAGAGGATAGAAGAAAAGGAAGATAATTTATTGCCGGATATATATATATATATATGTGTGTGTGTGTATTTTCTTTTTACTCCAGCAATTCTAGTTTGTAATAATTATATTTTAAAAATCAAAAATAATTATAATTTACTCTTAATAATTCATTTTATTGCTTTGGTTATTTGTAAAGAGGTTTTTAAGATAAGAAAAAAAAATTTAATTTCTTTAAGTTTAGACAGCGCTTTCTTTTTTGTTTAATAAAAGTTTGTTTTGGAAGGTTTCTGTAAAAGAATGTTCAAACTGTAGAACTTTTTCTGATAAAGGCTATCTCACAAAATTAAAAATCAGTGAAAGTTCATTTCGCTCTTATCAATTTTGTGTGCGTTTTATATTAGAAATTCTTCATTATTTAATCGCGTCTTGGATCCTTTTTATATCTAGATGCGTTATAGGTGGGTTACGCGCGCTACGTTTACTGATGTATAGAAATGTATACGGTACATTTTTCCATTTTTAACAAGGTTTTTAATATAGAAAATCGCTTCGTTCCGATAAATTTTTCCCGTTTAGGCAGGTTTCCGTTTTGGACAGGTTCTATCGTACATAAAGATTTATATTTACTTGTTAGAAAAACTATTAAATATAATAAAATATTCGTAATTAAATCTATTATTAGGTTACGAAACACTACGATAATTAATAACATTAACAATACTTAAAATTATTTAATTGTAATTAATTTTATTATTATTTAAATTTCTTTGTTTCTTATAAATTTTAAAAATTAAATTCGTAATTTTTATCAAATTTTAAGTAAAGGAAAATAATAACTAACCTGTATGACAATGGGCATGGGAGCTCCAATCCCATCAACAGACAAGGCAACATGAAAGGATTGAGTTCTCGCCATGGCTACAGTGACGTAAGTGGAATGGTTAGATTGAAACACAGTCCAGTCTTCTCCTGGGAGATCCCCATAGGCTATTTCTCCTGCTCTCGTCAGTCTTAACAGCTGTGACTTGGGATTTAGTTGGCAATCTCGTAGGGCTAAGTTTGTGTGAACGTATAGCGGAAATCCTGCACGATAACATAATCCCTGACGTCAGACTCTGACATACACATCAGTGACAAATCACATGAGTATAGATAATTGCAAAATAATGCTGAAGATCATTTCTATAAACTTCGTGTATCATCCAACTCAATAATGATCGCTCGTAAAGATTTATACCTAAATTATCTGTTTATCAATTATATCTAGACTTATTTTAATAGTTAAATATTTAAATATTAATGGTAAATTAACATTTTACTAAATATATTACTTTAAACATTATTAACGGTGAGTTAAAGAACGTATTTTCTAGTTAAATGTCACTTCTCCTCAATGCTTGGTTATATTACAGTAAAGCAACCTTTACAGGAGCAATGCTGTTATGCTGTTTGTATAATATAACGTAGTAAAGTTTTCAGCGCTTATTTTCGAATTAAATATGTAAATAATTAAAATTATTACTTTAATGAAAGTATGTATTAAAATCAAATATAAAAATTCTTATTTATAATTATTATTTTAAATATTTTTTAGCATCTAAATTCAGTTTTATGAACAAATAAAAGAATGCTCATTTAACTGAAATTACAGTAAGAAAAATAATAATAAAAACAAATAATAAATATTATTTAAAATTCATCGTACAAATAATTCTCATTTATACTTATTAAAATTAAAAATAAATTCCGATTATCTTAAGTAGAACGTTCATAAATAATTCATTAAAATTTAAGATCGTTTCCTAATTTTTTCCCCTTCTTCTAAATCTTATCCTTTGATAATTTACCGTAATTTATAGCTTTACTTAATTATTAAAAACTACGAAATCATTAATTATCTTAAATTATATTTACTTAGATAACAAGTAATTGCCATTTATATCGGTTTTCTCTTATGTAAATTTTAGGCGAGAATAATCGAATTTTTTAACGTATAAAATAGGATAAAAATGCGATATATATATATATTTGTATGATGAGGTATAAAGTATAAATCATAATTTAATCCCTTTTTCGTAGATAATGTAAGCATTCAACTAATTTAGAATATAACAGAATCCTTTCTAGATACCAGGAAACTTATATTGAATCCATATATCCAGTGAGAAAAGAAGAAAAAAAAAGGCAGAATTCATGCATTCGATGATGAGATCAATATAACAAGATTAATGCTGAAAGGAAACCTTACCTTTCAGTTGCGATCCAACCAAACTGTCCTCGCTACTCTTCATAAATCCAACAATTCCAACGTTATATTCTCTACAATATTTATCCAAAAGTTCCCTGTTCCATTTATTCATATTTAAATATTTTTCTAGATTTTCAAAAACAATTACTGCAAATTTTCCTTTATCTAAATTGGTTAAAAGCGGTAAACTCTTTGCGGCAATTTCCATTTTAAATCTAAAATTAAAGAAGATAAAATAATAAGTGAAATTAATTAAAGATGCATTTCTATTACTGTATCTAATTAGTGAGAAGCTTCGAATTTTATCTATTAGGATATGCTATTAAATAATTAGAATAATGGAATGATCAAAGCGTGTGTGCAACTAAACATCATCAGAGGCAAGTTACAGATAATTCGACAAATTGAGTTATGCTTAAAAAGTTAAAAGTTTTGTAACAATTTTATAAAATTGCTGTGTAGAAAATTTCTTTATTACTGTTGAATTAATTTTAATTTTAAAAATTAAGAATAAAATTTAACTTAATTATATCTAAAATATAAAATGAAAATTATATTTCTGAAACAAAAATTAAATTAATTGTATTTAAAATAAATTAAGGTTCAGGAAAGAGAAATTAAATAAATAAAAAAATTCTAGAACATTGGTGGTCCACTGCGTAACATAACTAAATAAAGAATATAAGAATTAAAGCTGATTGGTTAGAATTGTATTTGTATTAGCGACGATTGGATGAAAATATCGAGTAGGCGTGGTTATGTTTATTTTTAAATTTTTTTCTAAGCTTTTTAACCAATCAACTTTAAGTTTTACTAAAACATATATTCGTTGTCTAACTTATAAAACAGGGGACGATACATATTTACAGACAAATTTTAACTGTTTTCTGTAACATTTTCATGATTATTATATATATATTTACAGTTTATATAGCATACAAATAGCTTAAATTTTTAATATAATTCTGTTTTAAAGATACAAAATTAAGCAATTTATTTTTTTACAAGCTAAATTTAATTATAATTCTTTCAATAAATTATTACATATAAATATTCAATTTTAAAATAAATTTCTTATGGTAAAAATATTTAAAAAAAAAAACACATCCAAACTAAATTTCTGGAGTATATATGTGTGTGTGTGTGTGTATTTTCTTTTTACTCCAGCAATTCTAGTTTGTAATAATTATATTTTAAAAATCAAAAATAATTATAATTTACTCTTAATAATTCATTTTATTGCTTTGGTTATTTGTAAAGAGGTTTCTAAGATAAGAAAAAAAAATTTAATTTCTTTAAGTTTAGACAGCGCTTTCTTTTTTGTTTAATAAAAGTTTGTTTTGGAAGGTTTCTGTAAAAGAATGTTCAAACTGTAGAACTTTTTCTGATAAAGGCTATCTCACAAAATTAAAAATCAGTGAAAGTTCATTTCGCTCTTATCAATTTTGTGTGCGTTTTATATTAGAAATTCTTCATTATTTAATCGCGTCTTGGATCCTTTTTATATCTAGATGCGTTATAGGTGGGTTACGCGCGCTACGTTTACTGATGTATAGAAATGTATACGGTACATTTTTCCATTTTTAACAAGGTTTTTAATATAGAAAATCGCTTCGTTCCGATAAATTTTTCCCGTTTAGGCAGGTTTCCGTTTTGGACAGGTTCTATCGTACATAAAGATTTATATTTACTTGTTAGAAAAACTATTAAATATAATAAAATATTCGTAATTAAATCTATTATTAGGTTACGAAACACTACGATAATTAATAACATTAACAATACTTAAAATTATTTAATTGTAATTAATTTTATTATTATTTAAATTTCTTTGTTTCTTATAAATTTTAAAAATTAAATTCGTAATTTTTATCAAATTTTAAGTAAAGGAAAATAATAACTAACCTGTATGACAATGGGCATGGGAGCTCCAATCCCATCAACAGACAAGGCAACATGAAAGGATTGAGTTCTCGCCATGGCTACAGTGACGTAAGTGGAATGGTTAGATTGAAACACAGTCCAGTCTTCTCCTGGGAGATCCCCATAGGCTATTTCTCCTGCTCTCGTCAGTCTTAACAGCTGTGACTTGGGATTTAGTTGGCAATCTCGTAGGGCTAAGTTTGTGTGAACGTATAGCGGAAATCCTGCACGATAACATAATCCCTGACGTCAGACTCTGACATACACATCAGTGACAAATCACATGAGTATAGATAATTGCAAAATAATGCTGAAGATCATTTCTATAAACTTCGTGTATCATCCAACTCAATAATGATCGCTCGTAAAGATTTATACCTAAATTATCTGTTTATCAATTATATCTAGACTTANAAAAAAAAAGCATTTTATTGAACTGAAATGTCCTTTCTATGTCTTCGCCAGAAATTCTTCATTGAGATACAATGTTGAAAAATTGTAGGCCTATAAATTACCTGCATCGTCCGTCTCACTGTCTGTCTGTCTTCCTTAATCTCGAGAACGATGTTAGATAGATAAAAATCAACACCAGATATGGAAAGATTAGAGGTAGGAGGCCCCGATTAACTATACGCAAACTTCCAGTCTAGATCGGTTGAGAGCATATATATTAAATTAAATTAATTAAAAATATGATTAAAAATTACAGCCCGACATTGTGACCTGTCACGATAATTTTTGCTTGTTTATAATTTATTTATTCTTTTTTATCTCTTGCATCTCTCTCGTTCATCAAAATACACGAGAATCCTGTTACTTAATTATATTTTAAAGGCTAAATAATTAAAATTTTTAATAATATATAGCCAGGTAGGAAGGAAATTCACTTACCTAATCCTACTCGCTTCCAATATTTCGCAGATTTGCCTTCCTAGTTGAGAATATTGAGTTTCAACAAAGACCAATACTCGAGGATCCAATTTCAAATTAGCGCTAGCTAATCCTAAATGAGCAGGAGGAACACCATTTTCTGATTCTGGATTGGAATGGCATTTGAAAGGTGCAGTTCTCATCCCAGTTTTCATGCTGAAACAAAGGAAAAAGTATATACAGCACGTGATAACATCATTACCTTTTCCTCCTCTCTTCGAAGGTTGGAAGAGGAGGAAAAGAAATAAGAAAATCTTATCATCATCAATTATTTATTTTAGTTTGGGATTTTGTCTCCAAGGTTTTTAATTCGGAAAAGTTTCCAAAGATTAGTTTAAAAATCAATTTAATCATTGTTAGGGATCGGGTCCTTTATTCGTGTACAATGAAGTGTAAAATCAATTTTCGGAAATTATACGATTCTTACTCGAAAAGTAATTTGGATTTTTCTATCTGATAGCACGGAGGATAAGAGAGATCCATTATTGATACCAATCTGATATCCTGCTTAGATCAAAAGGATACCACTTCACTCTTACGAGTTAATAACTGATAAAAGGGGAAAGAAGCATCTGCTCTCGATAAAAGTACCTTTGTCCTTAATATTTTCATTAGAGAATGTGGAAAAAAAGGGGTTCCTACCTGTTGGATTTGATCTCCGAATTCATTTTTCTGACATATTACCATCCATTGATATCATTTATTTCCTCCATTCTTATATAAATCTTAAGAGAAATCTACAATTTTATTGCTTTTTTCCGGGTGATTTATATTAAATTTTTCTATATGCATGCATAAATTAGCATGTAAATTATTAATCTGTCTTGTCTAATGCGTTAAAGAATTATGCACATAGATTATATACATAAGTACTCGTTTCTCATAATTGTGTTTGTGTACAGATAATTGTATCGGTGTTATGCATATAAATCTGTTGTTTATGCCATGAATACAGAAGTCAGCCCCGATATAACGCTCCCATTTGTTCAGAACTAAGCGAGGTTGGCGTTACATCGAGGGGCGCTAAAACGGGTGTCGAATTTATCTGTCCTTTATGCAACGAAGAAAAGGATAAGGTGCATAAAAATTTATTTCTAGGATATTTAGTGACTGTTTTTTTAAGATAACTTACATCTATATCTTGATTAAATTTATAACAGAAAACGATAGAGAATATTTTGTTTACAGCAGAGCGAGAGAAGGTAAATTAGTTAACTGAATGAGTAAATTTACACAAACAGAAATGAAGTAAATTACATTAAGAAGTCAAACATTAATTAAAAATTTCCAACCCTTAAGAGACGTTCATTACTTAATTTTTTTTTTAAATAAATGAATATTCAGTAACAGAATTTATCTTTGATGAAAGAAGAAGAAGAAGAAAAAAGAGTGTAAGGAACAGGAGAATATTCCTAACTTTCACATCTAAGAAGGAAGTGGAAGGCAAGGAAAAACGAGATGACAGCACTGACAGGTGACAATCGAACTGTGAGATAAGCGTGTTCAACTTATATAGGCACCTGATGACATCTGTCTTATCTACAGCTCTGGAGATGTCACAGCATCAGAGATCATCCATCATCATTCGATAGCATACTTTCTCTAGAAATTTCTCATTATGTATAAATTGCAAATTCAAATAATAATAATAATAATAAAAATAAGCTGACGAATAAACTAAAAAATAAAAATAAATAAAATTCTTTCACCATCCCCTCTCTAATTATGCTCATGATAATGATAATTTAAATGTCTTTAATGTTAATTAGCGGCGATTAGATATTATAATTAAATGCTTTGCTGTGGGGGTGATCTGGGAGGATGTAGGCTGTGGGGATGATGTGGAGAATGCTGTAGGGATACTCTGGGAGGATAATGTAAAAATACAATGAGAATGAAGACAAATTAAATGTACCTAAAGCACCATTTATTTATAATTTTTTAAGTTTAATTTTATTCCTAATCCTCCGGAGGGGATCCAGCATCCGAATCACTCCCACGCCTCATTATAACATTATAACGAGATTTAATTATTAACGAGAATATAATTAGCTAATTATATCAATAAAGTTAATTTTTTTAAAGTTTAAAACGTTAATTACTTAAGATTATAAAGCGGAATGGCATTAACTTACCTGTGTAACTGAAACCTGGAGATATAATAGGAGAAGACAAAGAGGGAAACAACGCTGAGAGCAACTACTAATAACAAACATTTCCTGATACTTGAACGGTTGGCACAGCAATAGCGGCACCAATTTCCACTACTTTCCACTATCATTACGGGTCTATCTGGCCTTCCATTACCTGCACACGTATCCTGCTTTGATACGACCGCTGAGACGATTTTCCATTCCTTGCTTAATGAAAATGTGATGCACTCCGCACAACACTGAAAACAACAGAAAAGGCAAGAGATTCATTTTATTATCCGCATCTTCAAGCTAAATATATTAAATTATGAGAGACATTCTTTAACTTTTTATCTATGGCTGTGTACATATTTAAAATGCTTTCTGTAATGCATTCTTCTTCTATTTTCCTTATCTTATTGTGACTTAATGAAGGGATGATGAAAAATTATTGTTTTCTATATTGCGCTTGATGCGCATCATTTATTTAATTGTTTATTAATTTGATGGAAGGATTTTTCTTAATATTTGCTTACATATTTTCAAATGTTCAAGTGAATGTTTTTTTTTCACTTTTAATCAGTGAAACGTCTTAGAATTCATACTTTTAATGTTTACTTATGCAAAGTAGCTTATTCTTAAGCGTGTAAAATTGCTAATTTAGGCGATACATATGCGAAATTGCATATTTGTAGATAATGTATGTAAAAATTAACACTTTTAAGGTATTTTATATGCAAGTATATAGGTTCTTGTATTTTATATAAGCGTAAAAATACGTTGGGAATGCGAAACTTCCATAGTTTTAAACGTTATATTTGAAAAATGGCTTTGTATAGCATATATATAAATAATGTGATCGTTAAATATAATTACACATTATTAGACAGTATACATATTGCTGAATATGCAACAATATCTCTTAGATCAGTGTACAAATGTAAGTGTGTGTGTGTATTTTATAACTTCAAAAAATAAAACAAAAATTTAACACTGGAAATAAAATGTGAAGGAGTAAAATATCATGAAAATGTTGGAGTGATGAGATAAATGTAATTTTAATAAATTCAAGAGATATCTCGTGAGAGAAGCAAGATCCTTCAAAGTCAATCATTTAACTAATTTACAAGATTAGATCAACTTTCTCTTACGGAATTAATTAGATAGATGTAAACACTTTTAGTAATTGTTCCAATAAGTTTCTTTTTTTTTTTTCTCCCTTCTACTTTTTTCCCAACATTGAAGACGTTTCTTTGTTTACATGCTTAATTTCGTTTAAGAAAAAGAAGGAAGAGGTTTAATTAAAATTGCGTGTTGATTGAATATATAAGATTGGTTTTAGAATTTTATTTTATTTTTTATTTATTTTTTTTTAATCTTCCTTTTCTCACACTTTCTCTCTCAAACTAAAATGACATGATTCAACTGAATAGTTTGACTTTGAGGAAGTATTCAGTAGGAATATTGAATAAGTGTATCTAGTATGTGGTCAAATATACTCAAATAATGAATATAACTATTATTCTAATATTTAATACAAAATAATTATTTTTTACTAATAAACATAACTGAATAATAATAATAATTATTATTCTAGTAATAAAGTTAATGTTAAAATGTGATCTCATTAATACTGCACTACAGAGTAACTACAGAAGTGGAAATGAGCCAATAATTCTAGCCAAGAAAACAAATTTTTGAATTTCATAAAATTTATGTAACATAACTTCAAGCACAATAAATGCTGTATACTGAAGATTAAGCAAAAAATATTATAATAAATATAATTATTTCATCACTTCACACTTTTATAAATGATGTATTTACTTAAACATCTCTCTTCATTTCAATTGGATAAATCAATTTTGTTTTCATTTTTTTTCATAAATTTTACTTAAACCTGATACAGTCTAAGTATATTTATATGCATATATATGTAATTATATTTCTAAATTATCATAAATTTTATACTACTATAATTTTATTGTTCACTGATAAACTATAATATCTCTACAAATAAGCAAACATGAAAAAGAAAACATTATATAAAAATACTTACTTTCCAGTTCTCACTTGTTTAATGTGATGAAATACATTTATAACATCTCTTATTCTACGAGGAGCTTCTTCAATTTTAGATGCCAAAGTGATGCATGCCATGGCCACAATCTGCAGATAAAATCATGTAAAATGCATTTTGATATTTTTTACATATTATTCTAGAGAATCGCCAAATGGAAACCAACATTTTTGGACAATTTTCTAATCTTCAAATCAGCTGTAAATAAAATTTTCCCAAACTAACAACTAAAAGTACTTTCTATTTAAAGTTTTCAATTTTTAAAAATTTGTGTTCCTATTAAAATGGCACAGATCTTTTCATTTTAAAATGTTAAATTAATCATTTAATCGTATCTAAGACTGATGGTATTAGATCTTCCACATTAATCTTCAGCTTGGAAATAAAAACTTCAGTCCTCATCATAAAACTTGCTGCACATCTGGAAGAATTGAGAGCCATGCACAAGACAAACATCTATTCTGCAACTAGTACCATTCCATAATTACACCAGGCTCTCAATTCCCCAGATTTGCAGTAAATTTTATGAGGACCAAAGTTTATTCCCAAGCCAAAGATCAATACAGAAGTTTAATATTAGACTAATATTAAATTATATAAGCTTCCTAAATGGATTTTTCCAATATATCAAAAACATTAATTTTGAATAAAAACAATTTTACAAGTACTGAAAATCCATTGAAACTTTGTGATTATCTTCCTAATGTCATTCATCAAGCTCCAGATGGAAACAGTCAAAGCTATCTATTTTGAAAAATATAAATATGACATTACAGTTATAATGCTTTAGAATGATAATTATTTTACTGATTAATAACAAAAATAGGCAAATTTAAGATATTGATTAATAAGGATTCTATGATTTCATGATCTTGATGTTTCCATATCATTTCATAATGTCATAAAAAACTAAAGCCTGTTGTGAACTCAAAATATTTTATAAATTATCAATTAGATTTATAGAATAATATTTATAAAAATATTAGTTTTCTTACCTCCATACTATGTCGAACAAATGACTTGGAATAGTAAAATCTTTGAAATAGTACTTGTCCTGTGGCCATTGCAACCTATAAAAAATAAATCATAGTTTCTTAAAAACAGAACTTGATATAGTAGCATATTTTTATAAAATTATCTTTAATTTATATAATTTAAAAATGAAATAAATATTAGCAAATATACATTATTCATTAATAAACCTATTCATTATTAAATATCCATATGTAATTAGACACACATTTATATGTAAAAGAGTCACTAATCATCCATCTTAAACAGGAAAATAGTTGGTTGGATTAATAGAAATGTTGGATAATTATTCTATTAATTCCACAAATTTTCAATTTAATGGAGATCAGTGTAAATATGAAATCTTATTAATAATTATTCAAAGCAATGTTCTTCAAACAATAAAAATGATGTAAGAGGAAATGCAATTGGAAAAAAAAAATTATATTTTGTATAGTACAAGCATTAATCATTAGCACAGAGTGAGCTAGGCTAATTTATTATGTGATACACTAATAAATCAGGAAGAGGAGTAGGAAAAATAGTAAAAATGCATGAACAACATACATTTGCACTATTTTGCTCACTCTTCCATGTTCATTTATCACAATATAGAAATGATAAAACAAAGTTTTATAAGTGAAAACACCTATGTATATATTATAAGAGTTTTCACTTAAAAGTTTATAATTTAATTTTAAATTTAGAACAATCTGGAAGGAAAGAATTGGCCCAAAGAGGAAGTTGAACCCACAACCTCCACTTGTCATGCAATGTGCTTGCCAGTTGCACCACCCGGACCTCCAAGCAATTTCTCCCTTCCAGATACATTTAAACTTTTAGATATAATCATCCAACCCATACATTGCACAGTAAGCAGAGGTTGCAGGTTTTTGACTCCTAATCTGAGCCAATTCTTCTCTTCCAGATTATTCTAAATTTAAAAT
>NW_019384816.1:173901-182950 GCF_000671375.1 Centruroides sculpturatus
TAAATATATATATATAAGAACGATCAAAATTAAAATTTCAATAATAAAAATCGCATGGAATATTTAAATAAAAATTCTATTTTAAAATTGCAGGAATTAAAAAAAGAAGAAGAAAAAAACTGCTCGAAAAATAAGTTAATGAAAAATAATAAAAAAATTATTCGCGAGTTTAAATTTTCTCAAGAATTTATTAAAAGGTGCTGTTTAGATAAAGAGGAGAAAGGGGGAAAAGGTATGAAATATTTGAAAATTATTAATCTTGTAATTTTTTTGTTATTTCTCGATAAATTTTCTTTGATTAAAATTGTAGAAGAATGTAAACTCGATCGAAAATAACTTATCAGAATTGCAAGGGTAATAACATAAAATGAAAGGTGGAAATAAATGTAAATACTACTACACTCATTGATGAAAAAAATGGTATAGGCCTACATAAAGAAGGAAACGTTAAATCCAATGAAATTTTATTAGTGAGAGCGTAATTATACAGTACTAAATGGTTACAATATAGAAACTTTCATGCTCGACAATAGTACAATTTAAAGGAACCTTTGGTACTTTGTAGGATCTCCTCTTGCCTGATACATGCAGTGATACAGTTGGGCATTAAGGTATACAGGTAACAAGATTTGCCCATGGATGTTGCAATCGTGGTAGACCAAGAAAATGTGGCACAATCCTGGAAAAATCTAGCTGTATGCGGCAGAGTATTATCTTGTTGGAGAATGGCTGTTTGCAGCTTTACAAAGGCAACCGTTAGAGTGTATGTCTTCCTAAACGTACCGTTGTGTCTTCACTGTATTTCGTATCATTAGTAGGGATGATCAACTATCATACGAGATGGCTCATCACGCTAGCAGTGAAGGTAATTGTAAAAGCAACTGTAAAGGCTGAATTGAAGCGCTTATCAGGGATGCTCCAACTTTTTACTCAAAGGGAAAACTCCATGCTCCAACTTTTTACTCAAAGGGAAGCGGATAGACACTAAAAATATGGGTGATGAATTGAATGAGGCTTCTCTGCATAAATCTGCACGCTGGAACAGTTCAACAGTGTAAAGGAAGCAGGCTCTGGAGGGAGGAATTTTAATTTACTTCAGAAGAATAAGCTATACTTGTGTGATTCCGCGAGGCTATGCAAANAACATAAGAAGTTCCTGTACATAAAAATTATGTATAGAAGCGCAGATACGAACTTTAACCTTGAAAATAACGAAAATATAAATTAGTAATTACATGAATTGAATGAGGCTTCTCTGCATAAATCTGCACGCTGGAACAGTTCAACAGTGTAAAGGAAGCAGGCTCTGGAGAGAGGAATTTTAATTTACTTCAGAAGAATAAGCTATACTTGTGTGATTCCGCGAGGCTATGCAAAGAAACCTCACAGAGTTTCTCTACCCATTTTTGAGTGTTCAAACGCTTCCTCTTTGAGTATTTTAACCGGATAAAGAACGTCTTCCATTGATTTTGAGATAATATACAACTTTATAATTCAAACTGTGCCCTTATCTTTCATAGGAACCGAGATACAATTTGGTACCATGAGAAGGGAGTGGGTTAAGGATGCATGGAGTTAAGTACATTGAGTTTCATGATAAGAAAATTTAACGTGTTGTATTGCAGCATACATAACGCCTCATGCTGAACGTGTGTGTCAGAAGAGTGCAAAATTACATTAAGTAATATGCTATACCTTAATGCTTTACACATCAAATTTTACTAAATTTAAGCACTGAATCGTAAGGAATAGGAAAATATAACAATTTAGCCAACTTAAAGACATTTAAATGGAAAAAAAAATTCCTACAATAAAAGGCGAAAGAGAACAAATTTGATAAGTTCGATCATTATGGAAACATATATTATAGAATATATATATATAATATTAAAATTTTAGAAAGAGGGAATAAAAAAGAAAACCTATAAAAAGTAAAAGCAATAACTTTATAGCAGAAATTCTCATCACTAATTTGAATCGGAGCAGAAACTCGTCAAGAAATAAACTTTTCTTTACGCTTTCCTGCCCAACTTTGCATCTTCAGATGCCAATAAGATCGTCGAAGCGAGAGAAATTGTCCGTTGCTATGGTAACAGCTTCACTGTTTCAATAATTTATTTTCTCGACAACGTTCTAAAGTCTCCTAAACAGGCAATACTTTGAATTTTTTTAATATATATATACACACATATACATATAATTTAAATTTGAAGATAAAAAATTGAAATAAACAATGTTTACAGCTTTAAGAGATTCATTTATTAATATTTTATCATGATAATAAAACGTAAAATTTGTAATACTTTATTCTCTTTCATGATGTTTTTTTTTTGTAAAAAACAGCAATATTTTTTCAAATTTATGTAAAAATTATATAGTAAATCCCTACCGTAGAGCATTGAAGAAATCCACTTTGTAATGGATGAAGAGTGGAAAAGAGACAGAAATATCACACAGCAGCACGTGTCTGTGTGTTGTGTGTTATATCCGTATTATATTCCAACGAATAGGAGCATAACACANGAGAATATTCCTAACTTTCACATCTAAGAAGGAAGTGGAAGGCAAGGAAAAACGAGATGACAGCACTGACAGGTGACAATCGAACTGTGAGATAAGCGTGTTCAACTTATATAGGCACCTGATGACATCTGTCTTATCTACAGCTCTGGAGATGTCACAGCATCAGAGATCATCCATCATCATTCGATAGCATACTTTCTCTAGAAATTTCTCATTATGTATAAATTGCAAATTCAAATAATAATAATAATAATAAAAATAAGCTGACGAATAAACTAAAAAATAAAAATAAATAAAATTCTTTCACCATCCCCTCTCTAATTATGCTCATGATAATGATAATTTAAATGTCTTTAATGTTAATTAGCGGCGATTAGATATTATAATTAAATGCTTTGCTGTGGGGTGATCTGGGAGGATGTAGGCTGTGGGGATGATGTGGAGAATGCTGTAGGGATACTCTGGGAGGATAATGTAAAAATACAATGAGAATGAAGACAAATTAAATGTACCTAAAGCACCATTTATTTATAATTTTTTAAGTTTAATTTTATTCCTAATCCTCCGGAGGGGATCCAGCATCCGAATCACTCCCACGCCTCATTATAACATTATAACGAGATTTAATTATTAACGAGAATATAATTAGCTAATTATATCAATAAAGTTAATTTTTTTAAAGTTTAAAACGTTAATTACTTAAGATTATAAAGGGGAATGGCATTAACTTACCTGTGTAACTGAAACCTGGAGATATAATAGGAGAAGACAAAGAGGGAAACAACGCTGAGAGCAACTACTAATAACAAACATTTCCTGATACTTGAACGGTTGGCACAGCAATAGCGGCACCAATTTCCACTACTTTCCACTATCATTACGGGTCTATCTGGCCTTCCATTACCTGCACACGTATCCTGCTTTGATACGACCGCTGAGACGATTTTCCATTCCTTGCTTAATGAAAATGTGATGCACTCCGCACAACACTGAAAACAACAGAAAAGGCAAGAGATTCATTTTATTATCCGCATCTTCAAGCTAAATATATTAAATTATGAGAGACATTCTTTAACTTTTTATCTATGGCTGTGTACATATTTAAAATGCTTTCTGTAATGCATTCTTCTTCTATTTTCCTTATCTTATTGTGACTTAATGAAGGGATGATGAAAAATTATTGTTTTCTATATTGCGCTTGATGCGCATCATTTATTTAATTGTTTATTAATTTGATGGAAGGATTTTTCTTAATATTTGCTTACATATTTTCAAATGTTCAAGTGAATGTTTTTTTTTTCACTTTTAATCAGTGAAACGTCTTAGAATTCATACTTTTAATGTTTACTTATGCAAAGTAGCTTATTCTTAAGCGTGTAAAATTGCTAATTTAGGCGATACATATGCGAAATTGCATATTTGTAGATAATGTATGTAAAAATTAACACTTTTAAGGTATTTTATATGCAAGTATATAGGTTCTTGTATTTTATATAAGCGTAAAAATACGTTGGGAATGCGAAACTTCCATAGTTTTAAACGTTATATTTGAAAAATGGCTTTGTATAGCATATATATAAATAATGTGATCGTTAAATATAATTACACATTATTAGACAGTATACATATTGCTGAATATGCAACAATATCTCTTAGATCAGTGTACAAATGTAAGTGTGTGTGTGTATTTTATAACTTCAAAAAATAAAACAAAAATTTAACACTGGAAATAAAATGTGAAGGAGTAAAATATCATGAAAATGTTGGAGTGATGAGATAAATGTAATTTTAATAAATTCAAGAGATATCTCGTGAGAGAAGCAAGATCCTTCAAAGTCAATCATTTAACTAATTTACAAGATTAGATCAACTTTCTCTTACGGAATTAATTAGATAGATGTAAACACTTTTAGTAATTGTTCCAATAAGTTTCTTTTTTTTTTTTCTCCCTTCTACTTTTTTCCCAACATTGAAGACGTTTCTTTGTTTACATGCTTAATTTCGTTTAAGAAAAAGAAGGAAGAGGTTTAATTAAAATTGCGTGTTGATTGAATATATAAGATTGGTTTTAGAATTTTATTTTATTTTTTATTTAATTTATTTTAAGTAATTTTATATCATTTTTCTTTTAAAAATTGCCATTTTAAGTATTTTCTTACGTAAAACATTATTAATTTTATAGGTGGACATTATTAATGATTTCGTAAGGAAGACTGCTTGTGTTTCTCATCATTACTTATTCCTGTTTCTAATGTTTCCTACATCTGCCTATGTTTCCTGCTTCTATTTATCTTATTGTTTATGTTTCCTATTCCTGCTGCTTGTTTCCTACTACAGCTTATTCCTGCTGTTTGTTTCCCATCTCCACTTATTTTTGCTCCTGTTTATTCCTGCTGCTTATGTTTTTCTATGTAAGTGTGTGAAAAATTATCTAAAATAGCGAAATCTTTTAAAAATCATTTTAAAAATCAAAAAATTTATTTAAAAAAAACAAAAAATTAGTTTAATAAAGTTAAAAAATTTATTGAAAAAGCTGAAAATAATCAGAAAATTCAATATTAATTAAAGTATTAATTTTCTAAAAATTATCCAGGGAAAAATAATTAAATTTTCCTTCAATTCGCCTTTAAAAAAAATAATAAAATAATTTTAATAATATAAATATTAATAACGAATGTTTTAACTTTAAATATAAATTAATTTATTAAATAAATATAGAGTTTAAAATATTAAAATTTTAAATCTCGCACGATTAAATTCAATCATAAATTTATTAAAGATTGCAGGAGCTATCAAGCAGATGATACGCTGTGGAAAGGATGAAAGGAAGCTGAATTTTACATTTTAGAGAATTTTCTGTGATGAGAAAATGAGAAAATCTTTTTGGTAACGAATAAATTAAAAAGAGAAAAATATATATATTTAAAGGTGCTCCATAATAGTTAGATTAGTCGAGTTGAAAGAGGATGTAGATTAATCCTATTTTGTAATTTGTGAAAAGTTTAGCTGATTAGTAGTCAAGAATAGCTTCTTAATTTACTAATTATATATGATAAGACGCATTAAATTGTTAGAATTTACACTTTTAAAAGGATTTTAAATTTCTATATAAAATTATATTATTTTCTTCTCTTCAGTTTGTTAACTTCGTCCTTTTTAGCTACTTTACTTTATCAAGTTTAATATTGAATCTCTATTTTATCAACTTTTTATTTTTAATAATTTTGTTTTTTCCTGATAATTTCATTTTATAAATATTTACATTTTGATACTTAATTTTGTCAACCTAAACACTACCTCTTCCTCATTTTGTCACTCCCCTTAAATTAACATTAATTTCGCCCTCATTTTGTTAACCTAAACACTTGACCTCCTCCTCATTTTGTCACTCCCTTAATCTTAATCTTTCCCTCATTTTGTCATTCAAACATCTGACCTCCTCCTCATTTTATCATCCCTTAATCTTAATTTCTCCCTCATCATTTAAACCTAAACACTTTCCCACTTTCTCATTTTGTTACTCCCTTAATCTTAATCTTTCCCTCATTTTGCCAACCAAAACATTTGATCTCTACCTCATTTTGTTATCCTCAATCATTCTGATCACTCCTTCATCCTGTCAACTTCATCATTTTGACCCCATCTTAATTTTCTGTCTCGTCATTTTAACATCTTTTCTTTTTAAATTATCCACACCGTTCTGATCAATCTCATTTTTTCATCCAAAATAATAAAAATATTTAAATGAAGCACGAATTATATATATAATTGAAAGTAGAATTTCCTAGTTTTAGACGTCATTAATTATAGTAGACACCGTAATAAACACTGTCGTATCTGTTCATCAATATATGACACTTCACTAACCATTCTCTTTACGGTTATCGACGAGCAGATCTGCATCTTGTTACAGTTCCGAGCGTAACACTTTCATAAAACTCGAGTCAACGTCACCGTGATCAAAAGTTACGAGTTTATCCTATTTACGGGTATATAAGAATGGTTAATAACACGGTAACATTGACTGGTGTGAGATATTGAGCAGAACTTGTCACGGTTTTCAATTGCCAAGCTTTTCCATACAGTCATTGTTACTATATTAAGAAGCATAATAATCATATTTTCCTTTACAGCTGCAAAGAAAATTGATAATAAATGGTTACTTTGGTGAACAGATCACGTTCTATATACGTGACACTTAATACATGTATATGCTAAGGTAGTAGGATGGAAAACTGCGAATGCGGACAGTACTGTGTTTACAAGAATAGAATGCTATACAATAGATAAAATAATTACATCACATATAAATTTATAACCAAAGCTGATCTTTACATTTATACAGTAAAATATTGTTGTAATTTAACAGTCTATTAGTGCAGCAAGTAACAGTATCTCGGTGGTACTGCAAGTAGCTAACAGTAATAATCATTAGTGCTGTGAAGTAATAATAATAATAATAATATTATTATTAGTTCTACAAATAACTGCAAGTGATGAATATAGTATTTGCTTCTACAAATAATGGGTAGTCTGTTACTGTTATAGAATGACTAACAGTAATATAATAGAATACGTATTGTATTCTACGATATTACTAGACTTTAGTAGTAACACATTGTATCCCATTGCTCTATTACAGTCCTGGGATACAGACTGCTCTTGTTACAGTCCTACTAACATAGCCTGTATCCCATTATGTTACTAGGACTGTAACAGTAACAGTCAAGTAATAAGGCAGTATGTATAGGAAAAAACAAGTACTAATCGATAAATAAAAAAGGAAAATCATTGCGTGAACGCTTAAAAGGCATAATTTTCTAAATGGCATTCGAATTTCTCACATGACACGTATGGCGAATTTGGCATGCCACGTCACAAAGGATCGAAAATAATAAATAAAATAACAGAACAATAATAATATAAATTTATAGTCTACCGATGTAAATTTAGACAATAATTCTGAAAAGTGAAGTTAAAGTTCTACTGTTACATTAAACTACGGTAATTGAAGAAGTAAAAAGAAATAAACATTGGGGCCTTAGAAAAAATAATAATAATAAAAATTATAAATAAGAAAATAAAATATATTAACAATCGTAAAGATGAGAAAATTATAAATAAAAGAAGAAGAATGGAAAGTGAACAATGAGAATATAATGAAGAGGAGAGGGAAAATATCGAAAGTCTGAAAAGAATAATGAGAGAGGATGGAGGAAAAACAGAATGCGATAGAGTTACAATGAGAAAATAAAAACATTAAAGAAGAAACAAAACGGTAATGATAAAATAAATAAATAAATAAGAACAAATGTAAAATTATATCTTGTTTATGATTTCTATACACGAATTGATGCATCAGAAGAAGAAGAGGAAGAGAGAGAGAGAGAGAGAGAGAGATAAAGAGGGAAAGAAACTACAGATAAAGATGTGAGAAAGAAAATGAAAAATCACTTTCGGTTTTTCTCTCGTTAAGAGAAAGAGAGAGCAATGGATAAATAGAAAATGAGATTTTTATGTAGAAACAGAAAAGACTAGAACGAATGAGCAATATATATATAGGCTATATATAAGAGATATAAGAGAAACAAGTGAGAAAAAATCTAGCAACGAGTTGCCTGACTTTCCCGGCAACATTTGGTAGCGTCATCTGTTACGATATTTTATTTTTAAAAACTTTTTATATTTTCAATTATTATAAAATGGCAAAAAAAGCTTAATTCTGAAGGTAGGGACGAGTTACATAAAAAAAATATATATAAATGAGAATAACGAATAAAATCGTCTTTAAGTCCGACCCTACTGGAGATACGACACACGATCCCCTTTATCTTCCCACCCCTCAATCTTTAAGCACCGAAATTTAACAGCATCAATCCCCTTAATGCACCAACCTCCGTGCAAAATTTCAGAAATTTTCAAAAAAAAAGAAAGGGAGTTATTAAGCTTCAAAGAGGGTGAACAAAATCGTGCCCCCCACACACTAAAATCCATACATACAGAAAAAGAAACCCGAATTTTTTTCCACTTCTCGACGTTTCGAGGAACCCTGAATCCAAAAATGTAAAAACTTTGGGGGTCATTCTTTGATCCATCGCCATACTTTCCCTCTGTAATATATATATGGATAGATAGATAGATAAATAAGCAGACAGATAGAGAGAGAGAGAGAGAGAGAGAGAGAGAGAGAATATAGAGACATGTAGATACATAAACATATAGAATAAGTGAGAGATAGAGATGGAAGAAAGAGAGAAAGTGATAAAAAAAAAAATAGAGAGGAGCTGCAAACTAGAATAAAAACAAAAGAAGTAAGAAATCGAGAAATAGAGAGAAAAAAACCAAGTATAGGAAACGTTTTCGTAGTTACTAAACAAATATAATATAAACGTAAAAAATTATCATCACTTGAGTGATGGAGAATCAGGTAAAGTAGACGTGAAAATCCGACATATCTCTACACAATCATGAAAAACATCAATAAAAAAAAAAATATATACATATATAACAAACAATATAAATATTT
>NW_019384816.1:183247-219215 GCF_000671375.1 Centruroides sculpturatus
GAAAATTATTAATCTTGTAATTTTTTTGTTATTTCTCGATAAATTTTCTTTGATTAAAATTGTAGAAGAATGTAAACTCGATCGAAAATAACTTATCAGAATTGCAAGGGTAATAACATAAAATGAAAGGTGGAAATAAATGTAAATACTACTACACTCATTGATGAAAAAAATGGTATAGGCCTACATAAAGAAGGAAACGTTAAATCCAATGAAATTTTATTAGTGAGAGCGTAATTATACAGTACTAAATGGTTACAATATAGAAACTTTCATGCTCGACAATAGTACAATTTAAAGGAACCTTTGGTACTTTGTAGGATCTCCTCTTGCCTGATACATGCAGTGATACAGTTGGGCATTAAGGTATACAGGTAACAAGATTTGCCCATGGATGTTGCAATCGTGGTAGACCAAGAAAATGTGGCACAATCCTGGAAAAATCTAGCTGTATGCGGCAGAGTATTATCTTGTTGGAGAATGGCTGTTTGCAGCTTTACAAAGGCAACCGTTAGAGTGTATGTCTTCCTAAACGTACCGTTGTGTCTTCACTGTATTTCGTATCATTAGTAGGGATGATCAACTATCATACGAGATGGCTCATCACGCTAGCAGTGAAGGTAATTGTAAAAGCAACTGTAAAGGCTGAATTGAAGCGCTTATCAGGGGTCCTCCATGCTCCAACTTTTTACTCAAAGGGAAGCGGATAGACACTAAAAATATGGGTGATGAATTGAATGAGGCTTCTCTGCATAAATCTGCACGCTGGAACAGTTCAACAGTGTAAAGGAAGCAGGCTCTGGAGGGAGGAATTTTAATTTACTTCAGAAGAATAAGCTATACTTGTGTGATTCCGCGAGGCTATGCAAAGAAACCTCACAGAGTTTCTCTACCCATTTTTGAGTGTTCAAACGCTTCCTCTTTGAGTATTTTAACCGGATAAAGAACGTCTTCCATTGATTTTGAGATAATATACAACTTTATAATTCAAACTGTGCCCTTATCTTTCATAGGAACCGAGATACAATTTGGTACCATGAGAAGGGAGTGGGTTAAGGATGCATGGAGTTAAGTACATTGAGTTTCATGATAAGAAAATTTAACGTGTTGTATTGCAGCATACATAACGCCTCATGCTGAACGTGTGTGTCAGAAGAGTGCAAAATTACATTAAGTAATATGCTATACCTTAATGCTTTACACATCAAATTTTACTAAATTTAAGCACTGAATCGTAAGGAATAGGAAAATATAACAATTTAGCCAACTTAAAGACATTTAAATGGAAAAAAAATTCCTACAATAAAAGGCGAAAGAGAACAAATTTGATAAGTTCGATCATTATGGAAACATATATTATAGAATATATATATATAATATTAAAATTTTAGAAAGAGGGAATAAAAAAGAAAACCTATAAAAAGTAAAAGCAATAACTTTATAGCAGAAATTCTCATCACTAATTTGAATCGGAGCAGAAACTCGTCAAGAAATAAACTTTTCTTTACGCTTTCCTGCCCAACTTTGCATCTTCAGATGCCAATAAGATCGTCGAAGCGAGAGAAATTGTCCGTTGCTATGGTAACAGCTTCACTGTTTCAATAATTTATTTTCTCGACAACGTTCTAAAGTCTCCTAAACAGGCAATACTTTGAATTTTTTTAATATATATATATATACATATACATATAATTTAAATTTGAAGATAAAAATTGAAATAAACAATGTTTACAGCTTTAAGAGATTCATTTATTAATATTTTATCATGATAATAAAACGTAAAATTTGTAATACTTTATTCTCTTTCATGATGTTTTTTTTTTGTAAAAAACAGCAATATTTTTTCAAATTTATGTAAAAATTATATAGTAAATCCCTACCGTAGAGCATTGAAGAAATCCACTTTGTAATGGATGAAGAGTGGAAAAGAGACAGAAATATCACACAGCAGCACGTGTCTGTGTGTTGTGTGTTATATCCGTATTATATTCCAACGAATAGGAGCATAACACAGGCAGAATACAACCTATAACATACAGAACACACTTCTTGTGTTGAGTATTGTACGCTTGTGTGCGTTTTAAGTGTCTCTGGTGTGTGTCTAAAAATATATGTTGTTTATTTTTTATTACCTTCACGTTGTATGCCTGTATTTCGCGTGGTATATGTTATAACTCTACATATTATATGTATATATCTAGTATTAAAGTTATGTTCAAGATATGCGTGCATAAACTCATATTAAGTATGTAATTACTAGTTCTGTCGTACATTATTTATGAAACATTCTTAAAGCTTCATTTAAGTATGATTTTTCCATGAATTATTATAGTTTAAGAATTAATTAACTAACCCCAAATTTTTACGTGATATTCCCAAATTTTATTGTAATTTTTCCTTTTTTATTCTTCAATTTTTAAGAATAAAAAATGACTTGATCTTCACCAAAAAAAAATACTTTTCACATTTCAATTTCTTTAGAATTGCTCTGGAGTTTTCTCTAAATCCGATTTCATTTATAAAACTAATTATAAGATTTATTTCTATAAATAATAATAATAATAACTTTTGGTTTCCAGGAATTTTTAGATTTAAAAATATATAAATAAACTTCTACATATAATCGATCTACAGAAAAATATTAATTTTTTTTAACTACACGTGGTACGTACACGCCACATGATATTGATTTAAATTCAAAAATCGTGTGACGTCTCCTATGCAAAGCACCAATAGCAGCTAGTGTTTCGGGGGGAGAGTAGTTTTGTAAATTAACCTGTTTCTCTCCATCCTCTTATTGAAATTACGATAGAAATTAAAGGAAAAAAGAACAATGACTGTACCACCTGCGGATGACGCTATCCGGGTCATTTGCAAGTCCATGAGCTAATTTTGTACGAAGGAATAGGATGCAAAGGAAAAGAATGGGGAGGATTAAAAAAAATGGGGGATGGTCGAAAGACTGATATAAAATCTCTACCCTTCAAATGCTCTTTGGAAAATTGTGAGTTAGCTTTGAAAAAATCGATAAGGAAGCTGCCATAGTCTGATTATTGTATGATTTATTTGTTGAATTAATTAGATAAGGAGTCGAAGAAAAGTCATTTGAATCGTTTTAATTATTATCTCTTTCTTGTATGTTTAATAAGTGTTTTAAAAAAAAACGCGTAATGATTTGTATTTTTTGTGAATTTGTAACGGTTTTTCAATTCTGTAACGGTTCTAATTTGAATTCTTGTACAGTACGTTACAATTAGGCCTTTCGACAAGGATGTTTGTAAAGCCATTCGGTTCGGGCCTCACACTTGCATGGGCCTCAAAAACATTTATTTCGTTGTATTTCTTGTGTATCTTTACTTCTATCAAATTTTATATTAAAAATAATAATAATAAAAATTTTTAGTGCTGTTTGTTTTCGAATATACTGAAGGCCTTCAAAAGGTAAGTAGATTGAATCTCTCTCGTCATCTGAGATGTCCTAGTTTAGGCCTATATTATGTTGTATTTATGAAGATGAAATCCTTGAAATATTACAAATATACAAATAATTTACATTTGTAATATTTAAACAACTCACATTTATTATGTTTATCTGTCCTCTCGGTGCTCACATGGATAAAAAGCTAAAAAATTATGTTTACTCTACACACAATACACAATTAATACAAAAATAATGAACTGTAATGTACAAAATTTAAATTATAACCAAATTTTATATCAATAGAAATGAATGAGTAGACATACACGAATAAAGTAACAATTTAATAAACATAAGAAGTTCCTGTACATAAAAATTATGTATAGAAGCGCAGATACGAACTTTAACCTTGAAAATAACGAAAATATAAATTAGTAATTACATACAAATTCTTTTCTTTTACCAAAGTTCGATTCTCGTAATTGCTTTAATCACGAAACAAAAGAATCGACTCTTATAGAAAGATCCTTTATGGAGGCTAAATGGAGATTATCAGAAAAGAAAAAGAAACATGCTATTAAAGGCATACATTTTTAACAGCTGTAAAGTGGCAAAACCAATCCTTAACAGCTTGTTCCGATGTTTTATTGAAGAAAAAAAAATTGATCAATTTTTTCACCGGCTTTGTACGTTGTTGGTGACAAATCTCGACGAGTCTCTCCATTCAGAGGACCAAAACCCTTATGTTTCAATAATTCTTTTCGTAATTTCCTAATAATTACACCTATAATTTTATCTAAAATGGCTCTAAAATACATCTTCGGAGCATTTTATATTTTGCAATTTTTTTTCCTTCCAGTTAAATTATAATCTACACCGTAAGTGATGTCACATAAGTGATATTTATATTATTACTAGCTGCGTTTGAGGGAGTGGCCCTGGCTTTTAAAGGAGGTGGAAATTGTTGAGGTAGGATGGGAGCGGGTATACAAACGATGATCGTAGTAAATAAAATGTACATTTGTTGACTCGAGTATTTACAATAATTAAATTGCAAAAAATAAAAAGTTGCTCTGATTTAAGTTAAGAGGTTGTTGGGTTTAAGGGCGGTTGAGGAATGGGATCCTCACGGTATTTTACTAGGGTGTTGAAGAGTATTCGTGCCAAATTTGGTGCGGATACGTTAAACGGTATAGAAGCCTTTACCCAACATACATACAAACATAGCTTTATTAACTATTTTATGTATAAGAAAAATTTAGAGTTCGACGAAGAAAGAATCAATAAATTCAGAACCAAATTGAGGACCTGCCTGCAATATATTAATACAAGAGGCCCTCCATCCTCCATGAGCGATATTTATAAATTCTTTGAGAATAGAACGCGATCCCTCGTAACCCAAGGCCCTTAGCTAAAACGTAAATAAGGCTCTGGGTAAACTCTAAAAAATAGAAAAAAACTAGATGAATCGATTCAGATTACACCAGAAACTGAAACTTATCCGTGCTGAGTCATTTAATTAGTTTTATATTCATAAAAGTACTCGATTTGGTTTCATAATAAATTATACGAGATTACCGATTCATTTACTTATTCTTCAGTTCTATTTACAAAATATTCTTGCGCAAAATTAAATGTGAAGGAGCCGTTTATAGCTAGTAATTTCAAAATTAATTCCATTACAGTAATATGGAAAGTTAATTGTAATTATTTAATTAAATGAAATGTAGTCTAATTCTCGTTACATCAACCGCATCTGACCTATTACTTCCAGAAGCATTTTACTTCGTGTAAGATCTCAAGAAGTATTGTCCATGCTCTCAACGGGATCATCATCTCTATCTTAATGGATCTACTCGTGATGTCATCAAGCAATTGACTAATGAGCATCACGAGTAAGATTACATATTTTCTGTTTGAAGATCACTTTCAGCACTTGTTATTCAAATATACCAAGGGAGGAGAATCTTTGAGATAACAACTGAATGAGATTTATAGTTAAGTATGTAGAAGAATCTTCAAAAAAACATCTTCAAATTCCATTTAATCTGTAAAATTTTTCAATGTGAAGCTTCTCCATTTTGTAAGTTTTAGTTTCAAGAACGATTTCATCATCAGCAATACAGAAGTATTGAAAATGCATTACATAAATTTTTGTATGGATGATATAAATGAATTTGCAAAGAAATTCTACATTGAAGGAGGAATTATTCATAAATCTACTTGAAAACTTAGCAATGTTTTCTTTGTGTAAAAGTATAACTCATAAATATTATTTACTTATGCGTTTTTTTACATTCAAAATCCCTTAAAAAATCTTGCATTTGTATGAATTTTTGGCTGAACTTAAGCAACCAATCGAGCAACTTAATACAATAACAGCAAACGTTAAAGTAAAGATATTCCATGAGCATCGTGAAGCAGATATAAAAGTTTAGAAAAATCTGTCGAGTGGAAACATAAGCAAAGTCGTATTTCATGCCTTCTGGTAAAATATAATTTTTTTTCTTTTTTATTGCGAATAAAATGGCGTAAAATTCCCGATACAATGAATTATGGTTGGAAAAGCAAAACGTAAGTGGCTTATAACCGCATTTTCCGATTTATTTTTTATATTTTTATATAAAAGGTAAACTAAGAAATAAATACTTAAATAAAATAAGATAGAATTTACAGAATTTATCTAGCAAAAAAATATATTTAAGTACACAAAATATTTAACCAATGAGTTTGATTTCTAGTAAAAAGAGAGTTTACTCCATGTTTTGCATCTTGATGGAATAAGGTAACGTTTTTCATAGAAAGGCCCATAACATATGGGCCTTTTTTATAGAAAATTAGCCCTAATTAGGTACTAACACGTGACTAAATCAACCATTGTTCAGTGGTTTTATCCACGCAGTCACTGGTGTCCTTGCTACATTAATAAATAAATATTAATTTATAATTATTATAATTTCAATTTGCATGCAATTTATTATAGCTAGAAGTAATTATTTACAATATTTATGATCTTTTATATTAATAAATTAACCCATTTCTACAATTTAAAATTACTAAGCAGGTTTCTTTCAAACGAGAACAGAACCCGGGTACCAAAGATTCATGTGGCGCAGGAAAATTTGAATCAGAGGGCCTCGTTTACAATATTATACTATATTTCTTCGAGGGACTTTTTTGAGGGAAATATTTTCTTATAAAAGTTTGGTTTGGAGCCTTCTGTTGGTGGGAACCCCAGGCAAGTGCCCTTTTTGAGCCACTTCCGGGTACCTCTAATGGAAGACCAAAATTCATATTGTGTATCATTAAAAACGCATAAAACACGAATAAAAACGTTAATTTTAGTTGTTTGCATCAATTAGAAAGTAATATTGTCAACGTTTAGTCACTATACTTAACAGTTCAGCTCTTTATCTAAAATTTTATTGATTTTTCAAAGATTCGAAACGTTAAAACTTCAAAAGATTTATTCTATCTTCTTTTGGTGATTTCAATTTTTTTATAGGAAAAACAATAATACTTTACTATAAAAAATATATGAAGTAAATCATAGAGAAATCGAATAATATTTTATACAAAATTTCGTAGAGAATAAGCGGAATAGAAATTAAAGGATTATTTATTTATTTCTTCTACAATATTCAGTGAAGTATAAAATAAAAAATAAGATTTAGAATTAATAACAAAAATTAATTTATTTGGAAACTTTCAATAAACATTAACCTCAAAAATGCTTGTATAATAACAAACGTAACGATAATTGATTTCAAATATCGTTAGCTTCAAAATAATTGGTTGGAGAAATAAAAATAATCAGCTAACCAGCCAATCGTCGTTAAGATAACCATGTGGTAACCAGTTATTTGTTTCTTTAATCATTCTTATTTATCATGGATTATTAATAGGGATATGAAGTGAAGTCCTCCTTTTGGAGGACTGCAAAGGGAGGACATTTTGATTGAAATGTCCTCCTTCTGTAGAACGTCCAAGAATTACTGTCAAAATTTGAAAAAACACGAGAATTAACGTTCTTTTTAAAAGAAAAATTTATTTTATTATAATATTTTTTTTACTTCATTCCTATCCAAACACATCCGTAACGTTCTCCTTATTAGAATAATCCGTTCTCCATTCATGATTTTTCATCCGGAAAGGCTTTATATCAATCGCATTTAAATAAGATAGCAATTTAGTCTTTACAATGGTTAACTAACTTTTGGTCCAGCCTCTATATATTATATTAATTCCATTATCTCTCTTCTGTATTTATTTATATTTTATTTTACATAATTCTGAATAAGATTATAATTAATAACACATGAATTATTCCAAATTTTATATATGAATGTTTCAAATCAAAACTCACGTATGAGAGCCACTACATTATATTCAATCGTTAGCTATAATTAACAATTTATTAATTAATTCAAATTATATAATTTCATAGAAATGTTACAATAAATATGCTAATAATCAGAGCACAAATATTCGGTTATTATATGGGTGTAACCATAAATACGAAACAATAAATGAGCGTAGAAGCAATCAAGTATAATTTAATGTAATTTTAGATGACATATTTTCATTCTAATATATATATATATATTTTTTTTTTCTAGCAATTTTTGAGTAAAAATATAAATTGCAAACTGTAGATTCATCAGGAAGCAATGAAATATTTAATAAAATTACTCCATTTTGTAGGTGTTTCAATTTTAAAATAAATAATATAGAAGCTTCGGGATAGTGAAAATTAGAAATTAAATAAGAAAAATTCCCCCTAAGAGTTTGCAACATTAATTAATTACTTTATACTTCTTCGAATGGATCAAAAATGATCTTTTCTCTTCTACTTTATTAATAACACGCCAATGGTCGAGTGGATCTACCGAACACGTGGTCTTATACGTGGAGTTTTCTGGGTTTTCTTCACGTGTTTAACACTAAATAGAGGCAATTTTCCATAGAAGATCCTCTAGGGAGATACCCCATCCCAACAAAATCACTTCACTATGTTTGTGTACACGTGGGCGATGCCACCAGGGAGAAGTTTCTATGAAAAATTGGCCGCTATTTAGTTATTACAAATGTAAAGAAAACCCGAAAAACTCCACGTGACCCGCTTGTTGGCCAGGATCGTACCCACGGCCAGCTTTACCAGTGTTCAGTGATTTTATCCACTTGGACACTGGCGGGTTCATTTCATTAAGAAAGTTTTGAATTACCAGAATAAATGTTTTTAAATTCAATAAATATATCGGGTAACGAAGAATTATTTGTATTTATAGAATAATTATATTTATTTTTAGTTTTAAAATTCTATTTATATTATCTGCATAGATCAAGAACATTAAGAATTCAGCCAATGTTCTTCAAAGACGGATTTTTCTATTTGTATTCTAGAGTAAGTAGAAAATATATTTGTACACGACAAAATAAATTGCATTAAAGAATTATAAATTATTCTCTGCTCTTTTTCATTGACGTATACACACAGAATGACCTAAAAGTCAGTTAACCCTCCTTTTTTTGGTGTGTGTGTGTGTGTGTGTGTTACAGATGCACTTTTGATTTTATAATACAGTATGTTTTTCTTTTCCAAAATGGCTGAATGAATGGAAAGAATATTCATTATAGAAGAATCCTTTGATTTTTATTTACATTCCTTCATATTTTCATACAAGATGGACCTATTATACATTAAATATTCGTGAAATTTTGAAATATATTCGATATATAATTGATTAAAGAGGGATACGCAAGATAATTACTTAAAGAAATGTTGATTGTTTACACAATTATAGCTTTTAAAATATGCAAAACAAGGATAAAAGGAAGTTTTTTTTAATTAAGAAAAGTATTTTTGTTTTATTTAATCGTTCTGAAATATTTAATATCATTTATTTTGTTTCATTTTCTATAAAATGCATTCAAGTTAAGCGCTTTAAATTTCTTAAATCTAAAATGAATTTGATTGGGTAATAAGAAATTATTTTTAAATTTTCAAAATTAACGAACCAATCGGAAAATAAGCAACGTGGTCCATTTTATAGTATAGGCTATATAAATAATTAATAATGCTTAAAAATTATATAGTAGAAGCGATAAATTAATATAAAAAATTCAAATTTCTTAATACAGTATAGCGTCAATTATCCGAATCAATTGGAGACTGGGGGTGTTCGGTCCATAATATACAATATTTCGGATAACCGATTATGCACGAAAAAATATATTAACCTATTCCATGTTGAAATTTTTCTCTGTTGCGTATCGCTTCGCGTTGAATTTTCGTCAATGTTAAGCCTAACGAAGACTATTGTATCGTTAAAAATATTTTTTTATTTTGTACAAACAAAAATAAATACAGTAGAGCGTCGATTTTCCGAATCAATTGGGGACTGGGGTTGTCCGGATAACTGATATTTCGGATAACTGATTTACGTACGAAAAAATAGTTTAACGTATCCGATTTCGAAATTTTTCTCCGTTGCGTGTCGCTTCGCGTTGAATTTTCGTCGATGTTAAGCGTAACAAAGACTACTGTATCGTTAAAAAAGTATTTTTTTATTTTGTACAAACAAAATAAATATATTGAAAAATATAAAAATAATAAAAAATTATACTTCAGATGTTAATTTAGTATCAAAAACGTAAAATATTTGAGTAGCCCAAGACATAGCCAAAGATTACAGCGTCACAGCACTGGCGAAAATTTAAATTTGTCGACTGGAATTCCTTCGGATAACCGACGTTTCGGATGATTGACTTTCGGAAAATCGACGCTCTACTGTATATTGAAAAATATAAAAACAATAAAAAATTATACTTCAGAAGTTAATTTAGTATCAAAAACGTAAAATATTTGAGTAGCCTAAGACATAGCCAAAGATTGCAGCGCCACAGGACTGGCAAAAATTTAAATTTGCCGACTAGAATTCTTTCGGATAATTGACGTTTCGGATAATTGACTTTCGGATAATCGACGCTCTACTGTAATGGTTTCATATTAAATAGTATTTTATGAAATTTTATACCGTTATTTTTAATGAATTAAAGATAATTTTTATCGTGTTATAATGCTTTTAAGCGTTAAAATAATTATAATTAATTCTCTCTTAAGGAAAATATGTAAATAATAAACAGATCATACACTTAGTAAACCTATGAAATAATTTTAAATTTCTCATCCAGAACTAAAAATTTCAACAATGTTTCTCATTAAAACACTTTAAAAGGTACAAAATTAGATTATTTTCATAAAATTCCGAAGATAATTTTAAATTATAAAGTAAAAATTCACGAAAAGGGGTGAACATTTTTAATCACATTAACCGAACATTGCAAAGAACTTATTCTCCTCCTCCTCCTCCTCCTCTTCCTCCTCCTCTTCTTTTGGTATCAACTTACTTCAAACTTAAATTGAAACTTGAAACTTGGTAGAAAATCCCAAATGACAAGGAAAAAAGGCATCAGTTGGCATCATGCACCAATACATCTCAACATCTAGAGACAGGTAATAGGCCTGGTTGCTGTCTGGTATCCTTTCAAAGACGACACAATGTAAACATGGCTCTCTTGTTACAGAACGTTGGAGTGTGAAACAGGACTTAGTCTATGTGGAATTTAACCTTACAATAATAAAGTAAGATGATAACAAAATAACAGTTGCAATTTTGAGCAACTAACTTTGAAATATTTCAACATAAATGGAATGGATTTAAAGTAACCTTGCAGATAATCGCGCTGTACAACTCTGTACATATAATTAGGTGATTTAAATGGAACCAAGCTACTACAATTGTTTGCTTGATAAAGTAAATAGTAAGACAGCATTTACGTTACGAGCTTCAATTAACTTTTAATCAGTATGATCAATGAATGTAGAGATTTGGAGAAAAATTTAAATGTTTACAATTTTAATAAAATTTTAATATTTTTCAGTTTAAAAAATACTATAAATTGTAATTTATAGTCTATAAACAAGAATTTTGTCTACTTTTCGCGTATTTTAAACGATTTAACCCGATAAATAGGAGAGCGACGCCAGCTCGTTACGACGCGACATCGCTTCTCTTATATCTCTGTTTTACATTGCGAATGTTTTTATTTAAAAATAAGTGAAAGGTGCAATTAATTTAATTGATGAATCATAATAAAATTACCTTAATTGCATTACTCTATAATGAATAGATATCGAGATATCGTGTCTTTAGTTGTGTCGCGCGCTCCGACGCTTCGTCGCTTTAATTAAGAAACAATATGATTTTTTTTTTATTCAAAATTATCTCCAGAATTATTTATAAAGGTGTATTTTTCTCAATAAATCTATTAAAATATTTCCATATTTCTATAAATTTTATTGAGTTTTAAATCTTTCAGTTAATTTTATAGCATCGCAGTCATAGGTGTGGTGTCGCATCGCATCGCGCATCCCTCTAAACACACAAGATTATATCAAAAAAAAAAAAAAAAAAAAAAGGCATAAAAAAGAAATTATTCCACCGATTACTTACGCATAAATGACGTATTATCAACTCTACGTTTCTAAAATACGCAACTTTTGAATTACGATAGTGTGACAGACAGACGAAAAGTATACATTAACGGGTACAGTACAGTACAGTACATTACGCGCTGGAATCTTTTATTAAAATATATAAAGCATCAAATATCCTGTTTATTTAAATGTGTAGTAAGATTATCTTATTCAGCGATAAAATTTGCGAGTCAAATATCTTTTAAAAAACTAGATTTAAAACGAATTTTTGAAGAAAAATTTGAATAAATTTCAAATAAAACAAAGAAATATCATTATTTTATAATACAAAATTTAAACTTAAAAACAATTTATTTTAGTAGACAAAGAATAATATTGTTCGTCTCCATACATATATATATATATAGACCAATATGTCATTGAGGTAATCTGTGGGTGTGTTAGTAGATGTCTGTTAAGTGACAATTCACCCTTAAGTGACAAATGGTTGCTTAGCAACAGATTGTGCCATCTTCCAAAGGGGTATGCATCAATTTAACAAAGAATATATTAATAATTATTCAAGACTTTTCTTCTTACTTCTTGACATTTTTCAGAAGCACTTTAGAGGGGAAAAACAGTAAAAAAATAGAATATAAATAAAAATATACAGCATATAAGCACTTAATTTTAAATTCTGAGTTATATACAGTATGTATATATATTTTTTTTAAGAGGGGGAAGGAATAAAGATAGAAAATATACTGTATTTAGAAGTCGTACGAATTTTTGTCGACAAATATCATAGGTGAAACAGACCTGTTTGAGCTATTGAGTAAATAATTTTATGAAATGAAGCCTTCGAAATGTGTACAGAGTCTCATTGTACAGTCATCTAAGCTCTGTTATGTCAATACTTTCTGTAGAGATTAAACCCAATCGATGCAACAACAACACAAAGACTTTAAGGTTGTGTCTTCGAATTAAAAATTTGATTTATAAAATAATTTAAATTAGACAATTTACAAAATAATCGAGTGTTTAAATTATTTAGTTTACATAAAAAATAATCATTTAAATTCTATGCTAAGAGCTAAGTTGCCAGCGCTTTCATATGTAAATTCCGCTTCTATATAAGCCACAAAAGTGATTTTTCTTATAAATAAATATTAGTAAAATTAATTTATTATGTTTTTCTTACTTTTAAACAAAAACTGTAAACATAATTACAGATTTTAAGACAATAATACGGTTATTTTGTAAGCGATTAATGGCGCGCTTGATCGCGTCGCGTAGCGTCGTGTAAAATGTAATAAAAAAAAAAAGATATTAATAGCTTACCCTGATTTTATATTTATTAAACGTAGCAAAAATCCTAAAATAAATTTAATGTCTTTAGTAAAAACAAGAAAACAAAATAGATAATCAATATCGGAAGATTATATAATCTGAGCGCGGCGCAAAGCGACGCGACGCGAGCACGCAGGTGAAGAATTAAAGTGGCACGCAAATATTTAATTAAATTTAAAACTATTGACAAGAAATAATAAAAAAATTTATTTATTTTACGATAAACTTTTATTAATTCATAATAAAATGATAAAATTCTTATAGAAAACAAAGAAAAATTTTCTCTCGTAAACATTAACGAAGAGCATTTAAACAAAATTAAAAATATTTTAAAATAAATATAATTTAATTACTTTTTTAAATAAAATTAATAAGATAAATGTGAATTATAATTCCAGTAATTCATTTAAAGATCATTTAAATGATTGGTTGAACATGATAACTATTCAACACATGATTCAGCAATCACTTTTGTCCATCACGATACGATGCTTAATGTTGAATAATTTATATTAAAAGGCTAAAAAACAATTTCATAATATATAAATAATAAAATTCATGTACATACGATACATTTTTCGACAATTGAAGTTCTTAATATAGCTTCTATAACATAAGCGTAACGAAGTTTATCCCATAATGACCCAATTGAGGTCGTATATTTCGTGATTATTTAATCTAACAGACAATTAATTATGGAAATTATAAAGATGCGCCAATTCTCTTGAGATTTTCTTAGTAAAATTTTAATAAACTTAATACATTTATTAATATTAAATCTTTTTTCTTCTTTAATTTCAAAGCTGTATTATTCGAAAACTTATACTTGAATACTCCTCGTTTATGTGTTATTAAATCTAAACTATGTCAAAGAATCATCTTATTATAGTAAATATATTAAGTATATAGTAAATTTTCAAAGATTTCATAATGAAATGAGCGATAAAATTTGTAAGAAATATCTTTAAATGGGTATTATGGAAATAAATATACAGGGTGGCCCAAAAGTCAATTAACCATCGTAACTAGCTAAATTAGTGTCTTATCCAAATTTTTAATCACATTTTTAACCATGTTTCCTCCAATAAAAGTGCACAAATTCGTATACAAGTGTACGCAAAAACACACGGTTAACTGAGTTTTGGCCCATCCTGTATAATTACTATATTATATTTAATTTAAAAATATATAAAAGTTTATTTCTAATCACTAAAATTCAAAAACTATATAAAATATTTGCATAAATAAACACATTTAACCCATACAAAATGACAAATTGCTTTTAATTTATAATTTAAATATTACTCATTAAGAATGAAAATAAATTCAACGTGTGCTCTTTTATTATTTTTTTTTTTTCGTATTAAATATTAACACACCAAAAAAAAAATTAAATAAATAATAAATATTAAACTGAATATAACTATGTTTAACTCTATGATAATAAAATAAATCTTTGCATAAACACGTCGTAAACAGTAATTAAATGTCGCTTAAATTCCATTATGTCATCAGAGGTGAGGAAGGTTAAATTAAACAGCTTGTTCATAGAGATATTAACGAAAGAGTTTCATTAAAACCGTTTTTAAAAGCCACATTACTATTAATTCGATGAAAATTAATTATCAAATAGCCTAAATTTTGAAAGTTGAGAATGATAATCAGATCGTTGCCATTGGCAAAACGATGAAGATAATAATGAGGTATAGGGCTTTCCCCCCTCGTGCATTACAAACTCAGTCAGAATATAATTACATGGCATTAATAAAATTACACACTACTAAATCCAGAAGAAATGTGTAAGAATGGAAGATCAACAAGCGTAATATAAGTGAAAAGATCTTGTAGAGAAGTCAATCAGAATGTAAGAGTGAGAAGATAATCGAAGGGATGGATACAGAATAGGCAAGAAGAAATAATCAAGAAAATAATATAATTAAGAAGGCTGTAGAGTAATGAAGAAGAGGAGGAGGAGGAGCAACAAGAACAGACTACCAGAGTGAGAGAAAATCTAGACGATTAGGAGAGCAAGAGAAATTGTAGAAGAAAGATAAAAGAGTAAGGTAAATGTTAGAAACAGGTTATAAAACGTAAGAATAAAAGGTAGTATCAAGCTAGATAACAGGCTAGAAAAGCAAAGAAAACGCTAGAAGCAAGCTAGAAGAGCAAAAAAAACTCTAGAAGCAGGATAGAAAGAGCAAGAAAAATGCTGGAAACAAGCTAGAAGAGAAAGAAAAACGCTAGAAGCATGCTACAAGAGCAAGAAAAGACACAATAAGCAAATAAATAAAAATAAAAAACAGGCAGAAGAGCAAAGTATTAGAACAGAATAAAAGCTAGAAACAGGTTAAAAGATAATAATAATAGTTTAGAAATGAATAAAAGTAACAGTCAAAACAAACAGAAACAAGCAAACAGAATAAGCGATTAGTTCAAAACTAAAAACTAAATATCACAACATAGAAGAAATCACTTGGCTATTTTTAAAAAATTCCTCCACTATTGTAACACGGTAAACAATTCGAACTGTATTATAGATTGTGAATAAGGCCAAAAAATTTAATTTAATTTAAATACTTTTAAAAAAATCACCTGAATTAAAACTGTGCCAATGTATGGACACATGTATAAATAAAGAAGCGTTACATCGTTTACGTGTACAATAATAGTATATTAGTAGGTCTACTTTCTCATACATTGGCCAAAAGGTAACACTGTTAGTGGTTCCCATCATCCAAGCGTGTAGACATCATACAATAACAGAATTACCATGGTAACGAGAAAAACAGACAAAAGTTGTACAGAAAAAAAATACATATATACTAAAATGTACTGTACTTACCAATAATTTTGATGGGAGAGACAAATGACTCTATAATTTTCAAGCAATTTTATTAATGAAAAGAATATATTTCTTGCATTAAAATTTATTAAAATTAAAGAATAATGTGTTTATAATATAAAATAATTATAAAAATTCAATTTAAATTTAAATATTTTAAAATTTATTTTTAACATGTTAAAGTGTTAAAGCGGTAGTAAAAGGATTGTTTTAATTAACTCTTTGTTAAAATTTATTAATTTAATATATAAAATATGCAGAATTTTAATGATTTTTTAAATTATTTATAACTTTTATTAACTATTTACAATATTTTTCCATTCAAAATCTTTCAGTAATTTCGAACTTTCTTCGATATTTCGATAAATTTCGTTTAATTTTTGAAAAATGTTTTATATTTTATCATGCCAAAGCTTCGAGTAAAATATACACTTGTACAATTTCAAAATTGTACAAATTTGGGATGCGACAACGCGACGCGATGCGAATGGTCGCGTCGCGTCAAAAGCGTGGTTTCTTTTGGTTATATTTTGTTTATCTGTACATAATTTAAATAATTTTATACATAAATTTAAATGAGCAAATTTATTAAAATTTTAAATTATTTATTAGTCCTAGATCGGTCGTTTCATTTTAACGCAAGATTTACCCTTAGTAGCGTAATTATGTTTAATTGATTATTCGACTAGAGATAAGTTAAAATTTTATCGATATATTTAGAAATTTAAGCATAAATATTTATTTAATACAGAATACAAAATTTATACTACAAATCACATTTATATTTTAAGATTTGAGATTAATTTTATCGATATAAAGGAAAGTTTATCATGTATAGTAACGCGCTTCGGCGCATCGTATCGCTTCACATCGATTTATAAAATAATAATAATAATAATAATAATAATAATTCATGTAAAAAATTACACTTTTTAAACATTATTGTTTTTAATTAAATACACAAGTAAAATTTAAAATATATGAGGTTTGTGTAAAATAGGCTAACTTAAAGAGCGGGGCGAAGCGACATGACGCGGCGCGCAACAAGATAAAATATCAAAATATTAATATTTAAACCATATTAAAATGTTCATTTTTTGTTAAATTTTATTTGAAAATAAATTCTAATTTTTATAGTTTTTTTTCCTCTTCTTATATCGAGTATTTTCTATTAAAATTTGAAATTTATTTAAGCTACTTACAGGACAACGCGACGCGACGCGTCAAGATAAATATACCTAAATATTTTATTTGTAAGTAAATTTACACGTATATATTTAATTTTTCTTATATTTTCTAGTTTAAATCGAGTATTTTATAGGATTTACTGTAAAGAAAACCGTAAAGAGGAGGAGAATTACTTTCATTTTAATCGATTTTGATGAAGTAAAATGGCAATATGCCAAATTTATAATGGAACATGTGTGCCCGGTGATGTAGACAAGCAAGCTAAAGCTGTAAAAGTAACTCATAACATTAAAAATACAAGAAAAAAATACAATTTTTTCGTATATTTAAAGTTATTACAAACTTTATAAATGTTTACAAATAAAAATTCAGTCGAAAACAAATATACAATAGGCCTATATAAATTTTAAACTGAAATTTATTTAATTAAATTTAAATTTTAATGTGAAATAAATATTTATTTTTGATATTTTAAATAAAAATAATAATTATAATAAGAGCTATATTTTAATTTAAAAAATTTCAAATTAATTTTTANTTGACTTTTAATTTTGGAAGATTAAAAAATAAATTTTAATGAAGATTTTATTAGAAATATTTTTTTTTATTTTTATAGCAATTATTCTTTATTAAAATAATATTAATTAATGTCTGCTGCTTTTTTAGAATTTCTCTTGTATTAAATAATTAAGTTTTCTATTATATAATATTAGTTTCCATTTATTTAAGTATTTTCCTTTTAAAATGTAAATAAAATTTTACATTTTAAAAAGGAAATACTTAAATAAATTTTGTTAAGAATGGCTTTAATACAGTTGCAAACTTATCGCGGCGCGAAGCGACGGATGCGACGCGTCGCGCCACGAACAAGTTTAAAGAAAACCAACTTTTTTAAAAACCTTTAAAGTAAAGCAAAAACAAAATAAATCATAAAATTTGATAATTTTTTACAGTTAATTAATTGAATATTTTTTAAAATTTCTAACAAATTCATTAAGTAGTTACAGATTTATATTAAAAAAAAGGTATTTAATTAAGATTATAAATAACTTATATTGTTTTTTATTCATTTATAATACGCGTAGACTACATTATATTAATTTCTTAGAAATAAATCATAACATTCTGCACAGATTTGCTGAAAAAATCACATTTTTTGCCTCTAAACATCTTAGTTACTTGCAAAGAAAATCAAAAATGGGAAAACAAAAAGGATCAGCTCGAAATTATGTATTTAAGATAACCTATATAAGAGATAATCTCTATTATTTACAAGGTAAACAATATAAAAACATTAGAACAATTCCCAAGAATAAACGTAGGAAGGCCAAATGCTAAATTATTAAGAGGTTGATAGAATGAACAACAGATTGCTTTCGATCAAACAAAATAGTTACATCACTATGAGTGGATAACTTTGTTGTAGATGTAACTATAAGACTACATACAGTCACACACACATATAAAAACAAAGCACAAAAGTAATTGGACAGGAAAGAAAACACTAAGAATAACCTATATTAGTAAAAAGCATATCCAGATAGAACAATTTCTCTTCCTTACTTCATGAAATTTCTTGATGATAACAGGGATCATACGTTATGATTCTCAATTGTAATGCTTCTAATGCTATATTAATGCATTTAAGAAGTTTCAAAACTTTGATTTATTCGCTAAAATCTTCTCCACAGGATCATTTTTTATTCGTTTTTTTTTTGGAGTTAAAATAAATCAACATTTGTCTTTTTTCTCAACAACATCATTATGTTGAGATAATTGTATGTGGAAAGAAATTCGAGTTAAAATTTACTTTATATATATATATATATATATATTTATGAGAGTTTTTTTAATGTTAAATTAGTGTATTTTTGTATTGAAATAATTACAAAAACAAGCGCTCGATTCATTTCTACAGAGTTAATTCACTTAAATTAATTTCTGAATTGTTAAATATGACTTGGATCAACTTGAATTGCGATTCAAACAATATTATAATAATAAATTCATGCTTAAAAATTTTTTTTAAATCATCTAGAAGGTGAATTTAACGTGATATCTCGTATAAAAGTTGATTTATTTACCTTTACAAAGCCCTCTTTCCTCGAGCGTATTAATGCATTTTTTGTAAAGATTATCGGAAAATAATATACTAAATTCTTCATTCGAGTGAAATTTCTCTTAAAATCTTCAAATGAAGCACTATAAAATAATTTATTATTATTATTTTTTTAACTTTACAGAAGATTAAAACTTAAAACATGGCTTACAAAATGACGTTTACATTATAATAAGCGCTATAAATGATTAACTTTTCACAAGCGATGANATATTTATTAAAACTTCCGAAAATTTTAAATAAAATTATATAAATTAACGACAGAATATAGTAAAATAAAATCAATCTTCCTTAAAAAATGTACAATAAAACATTATATATATATACACACACATCTTTTCTACATGTCAATCGAAGATTTACTTCATTAAAATTTACTATATTCTATAGAAAAATCTCTTACAAAAGAAAAGTTTCTGAGAATAGAGAATAAGAAAGCTCACCTTCCTACTAACAGACAGCTATTGCTGATTATTAAAAGAAGATAGCAGAAGTTTGCTGCATGTCAAAAGTGTGAATAGGAAAGCTTTGCCTTCTCTCTCTTCCTTACTCCATTCATGTCTCACTTCATAATATACTCTTCTATCCCTTTGCTACTTTATTATTCCTTAAATTAATATTTTTTTAAAAAAATACTTTTTTAACGCTGAGACAACGTGCTGTAGCCTAAATCTAGTAGCAAAATAAAGCTCATTATTTACACTTCCTGCTTGTGTTAAAGCTATTTTAATCCTCTTCTATACTCAAAATATGTTCTAAAATATTAATATATATGTACATATTATTTATTATATATGTCACTGCAAATGTCTTAACGCAATGTCTGTCTGTCACGCTCTACAGCTTTATTAGTTTTATTCGTTTTAATTAATGGTAGAATGTTTTTTATTAATATTTTGTATGGGTTCATTGAAGAAACTATTTTCGTGATCCTAGGCTGTTTTGAAACAATATGGCGATCGTTTAAAGTTGGTCGTCGACGACGCGACGCGACCACGCGGCGCCAAATAAATCGATTAATAGAAATCGCGATGATTCGAAATAATACTTGTGTTATAAAATTCTTGCATCTTGTAAGAATAAATATTAGCTTGCTTGCAAATAGATAAATTATTATTGAAATTATCACTGTTAAATCTGTGACGCATTAAAGAGAAATTTTTTTTGAAACATCGCGTCGCCGCTTGGCGCAAGCGACGCAAGCGAAAGTGAAGCTATTGCAAGAAGTATTCGCTGAATAGATACGTTATTTTGTAAATTATGTTTAAATATTTAATTTTCACTGATTTTGTTCGTTTGTGCCCTACTTATTTACAAGAATGATCGTTTAAAAGATAAGTAAAGTGGCACGACGTCGCGTCGCGGCGCACACGTATATAAACAATTATAATACGATAAGAAAAAATAAATATAAAAAAAATTATCCAAATTAAATTATTTTATACGGAAAATATTAATTTGAACGCCTTTAAAAATCCCTAAAATTTCCTAAATAGAATAATTAAAATAGAAGCTATTTTAACGTATAAAAAAACTTATTTTGTAAGTTATATTACAACAAATTCCAACAAACCTTCAATTATTATGGAAAGAATACGAATTAAATTAATATAAAATTAACAAATCTAATTTGAAAATAGAGAGATGTTAAGATTTTATTTATATTAATTCAATAAAATAAAATAATCCTTGAAAAAACTTTAAAAAAAACATGATTTATCGAGGTGTTCATATCTCATTTATAGTTCATTTGATCCTAAAATGAGCAATTCAGTTCATGAAACGAATCATTGATCAATGATAGAACTAAAAAGACTCGTGAAACAATTTTTAAAAAAAGACTTATCACCTTGATTTATTCTTTTTTAGCAGGTTTTTTTCCCAGTTAAATGACAGCTAAAGACAATTCTGTTTTCATTAAACACTTCATACAGTGGATCGTGAGATGATGATGATGATGATTTATGCCATTTAATTTGAATTGTAAATAAAATCTGCAGCTTCACTGAGAATGATAAGAGTAAATCACTCTTAGAAGATTCATTTGATATAAGAATCTAACTCCTAGAATTTAAAGTTTGTTATTTGTTGATTAAAAGATGAGCGAAGGGGAGCGGCGCGATACGACGCGACACAAAGCGACGAGATGATTACGCTTAAAGATTAATACTTATTTTCGTTCAGAAATGGTTAAAATGAAAGGAATTTGTTTAATGCGTGTAAGTATTACATAAACATAATTAATACGCACAAACAAATTTTATATAATTAATAGTTTTCCTAGAAGTGGAACGTTCGCGTTCGAGCGCCGCGCCGACGCTTTGCTCGTTTATAACGATACAGTACGAAATTTAGGAAGAATTTCTGTAAATGTAATCGTATTTTATATGAAAAAATAACACATAAAGTAAACCTTGTTACTAAATAAGCATAAACGAAATTATTGCTAAAGGATATTATAAAAAATTACTTTTAAACTGACGTCTCGTCGTCGCTAGCGACGACGCGCAAAGTCGCATTTCGAGAGAACATGATCGAAAATCTTATATATTTGAACATAAATGACTTCAAAACTGCAAAAGTGAATAATTCATCGATCCATTTTTTTGTTATAAAATCAAATTGATTAATATTTTCGGTTAAACTTGCCCAATTTTATAAAGTAAATGTATCCTACTTTATGTTTTCTGTTTTAAAATAATTTAAATAAATATTTTATATAATTTATAATAATAAAAACAACTATTCACATAAAATGTTTACTCATACATTCATTTTGAACATTAGCCTCAAACACAAACATTTATATTCAATAAAAACATCAATATTTTCATGTTAAGACTCCCCCAAAAAAGCACGTTTACATGTCACTTTATGTAATTTTAAAGGTTTGTACATAAGTAAACAACAGATTTCTCCCTAAATAAATGACACACGATACACGATGAGTCAACTATAGAGAAATAAACAAGAAAACCCACAGAAGTTTTATGAAAGTCGAAAAAAATATATCGATCTTTGATAGTTTTTACAGGTCCACTTTACGAATCAATTTAAAGATAGTTCTAAGGAAAAGCTTTGAATTTCTCTTCTAAAATGCTTAAAATATATTTAAAATCGCTATTTAATTTAATAATATTATTATTTATGTTTGTTTATCTCGTGACAATGCGACGGTCGAATCGCTTTGTCACGTCGCATCATAAACTAACTTTTCATACATAAAATGCAAATGAAGAATGCCTGGTGGAATTACAAAAATATTTATTAAAACTTCCGAAAATTTTAAATAAAATTATATAAATTAACGACAGAATATAGTAAAATAAAATCAATCTTCCTTAAAAAATGTACAATCAAACATCACTCACAACTGACTCATCACTTCAGCATCACTGCTAATCGACTCCTAAATAAAATTCTAAATTAAAAAGTAGAGAAGTCCGTTAAAGGTTAAAGGTCATTAAAGTCTCGTTTACTATATGAGGGGTGCTTTCTTTTATCGATAATTATTCTTAATCAGACTTATATGAATGGGGCTACAAAAGTACAACATGCGAAAATGCCAAGCAAGTAAGAAGAAAATGTCTTCGAAAGGTCAGACAGTCCATTGAAGAATGTGAGGTCTTTGTCCACAATAAGAGACTGCGGTTATATTTCTACAAAAGACTCCAGCAGTGTAGCTATTGTCCGGTTGTCAGTCCTTCTATCAGCACAAAAGGCAAAGGAACAATATTGTCTGTCATGTGATGACCAATCACTCGATCGTAGCTTGATTGTTCCCCCCTACTTAAATTCTGTTTATTACTTTAATGTAAACGATTTTATATGTAATTGAATTTAATATTTTCTTTTTTTAAATTCTTAAAAGCTTGGCTTATCCTCCTAGACACACACACACAAACACTTTATATTTATATAGAATGGATGCTGAAGTAACGTATAGACAAATGACAAAGCCGTAACAGGATGTCACAAACAGAAAATGGAAAGAAGAGATGTAATGGAGAATGTGGTCATTCAACCAATACACACGAATTAGGACTGCCGGAAAGGATTAGATGTTGCAATCACTCATTTACTTTTACCGTAAATATAATATAATTGCACGAAAGATTACACAGAGAATATCTTTGTAATTGGATGTGATTGCTCTTTTTTTTATGTTCCAAGCTTCTTATTTTTGCCTTTACCAGATTACATTTTTGTACGAAGTTTCGTTTTTCTGGTGTTGCTTATTTTTAATGTGTAACATGCTTTCAATTTTAATGGCTCATATAAATTTTGCTTGTTGCAGCGAGCGAATGTTTTCGGCTTTGGAATAGATTGATGGAATAAGACAAAGCGGCGCATGGACAATCTGTCGATGGGGATGTTCCTCGGGAGGGCTTTCGATGGAGAAACTGGTTCCTATTTAGGTGTTAGGCACGTGAAGAAAACCCGGAAAACTCCATGTGACTTGCCCGTTGGTGAGGCGCAAACAGTGCCTCATTCGGTGTTTTCAGCTTTGAAGTTCGTGTTTTGAATGTTATGAAATGAAGGAATACGAACAAGCATTGCGATGTTAAATGATTGCTCGTATTTCTTAATTCGTTAAAAAATATTTTAGATTAATAATCTTCTAAGTTTCTATTTTATGAAATTCTTCATGATAGCATCTTGCCTTCTCCTCCAAGAAAGTGTGAAATTCAATAGATTATGTCTTTAAAAAATGAGAAGTATTAAGATAAATGTGTTCTTAAATACTTAAGATATTAGGCTAATCAACTAGACTATAATAAAAATGTTAAATCTCGAGAGTAATAATTACAAACGTTATTGAAATATTTCCATGTTATTCTATACATTCCCCCTTGGCAAAAGGGCTATAGAGAAGCATGAATAATCACAACCTTACTAAATATGCTGAATATATACATATATATATATATATATTAGTATAAAACAGAAGTGACTACAATGGTTGGCATCTTCGTAAAGATCTTTAAAAATCAGTACAAGTTAATGAATTCAACTGTAAACGCCCATAATTCGAGCATATTGTCACGCTTCTCTAGAAAGAATTAGCTCATTAGAAATCTTAATTCGCAAGTCTATAACTGCGATTTAGATATTTGAATTGTTGAATATATTAGATGAGAGTGTTATATAGCCCTTAACACAGTTTTTGTACTTCTCTAAGCTTTAGTAAATCTAAAATGCACACTACAATACTCAAATGTGAAAGAACAGAACAACTAAGAAATCAAGAATAAAATTGCGTATTATTTTCTCTGTGATATCAATTCTAAGTATTGATTCTTCACGATTAATTACATCTACTTGTGAAGTAATGAAAAGCATTTTTGTACGGCTAGTCAATATATTTCAATGAGCACTTTAAAGAATTTACCTTATCTTTCAATTCTAATTTAAAAATTAAAATATATATATATACACATTCAAGTATCTTATGATTATTAAAGTTAATTATATAAATTAACTTTTGCGTAAATTATCTATTGAATTATTTTATTCATTTGCTACCATTTCTTAATTTATCCATCGAGATAAAAATCAATTGCCACCATATTTTTTTAATTACGAAAATATAACCAATTAAATTTTAATTATTTAAACTTCATAATAACTTAAATAAAACTGAAATTAATGTGAAAAATTCTAACAAATTTCTTACAAGTTTAAACGACTTTCTCTTCTCAATCGATCCTGTTGAATCCACGTATTGCAAAGCGTGTGTCATCACGATGTAATTATGAAAATGCACTTAAAGCATCTCGAGTAAAAATAATAAATCAACTCAAATAGTGTTATTCATGATGAAAACATTAATTTTTTTTCACTATTCCTTCTATTTTTTTTATTTATTATTATTATTTTTTTATTTTTCCTTATAGGAAATAGTGTGATCAAGTACGAAATCAAAAGCACCTGTTTCGATCGTTCATCTTAGTTTAGTTGAGAGAATGAACTTAATGCCTCGGGTTTACTTTAATTCTTCTTTATAATTTCTTCTGTCTCGTACAGTTTATTTCTTATACGTTAGGAAAATAAAATAATGTATTTTTTTTGTTATTGTTTATTCTTCTTAAAGTCGTGAAAATTTATGAAAAATACATTACTTTAAACCAAAAACACTACGTAGAAGTCGAATGGGAATTATTACGTTTTGACGTCTTGCAAAGAGAGATCATTCGAAATATTTGCTAAATTTTCACAATTTTATCATAAATTTGAAGAAATAATAGTAGAATCTTCATAAAAAAGTTATTTAAATATAGTATTTGTGAAGATATTGAAACCACTACCATCATCATTGAAGATACCAACATTGAAGGCACTCATCATTTTCACGAATCTTTGAGTAGTAAATACACTAATTTTCGGTTTTAGTGTATATACTTTAACTTAAAATTATAATTAGCATTTATAACTTGTACAAATATCGATAATTTCAAGGCCTTTCATAACAATTTCCACTAATTCAAGACAGGTTTCGAAACTGGTGACATGCTAGACCTTGAGAATTGCAAATTGCTTGCAACGTCAATCAACATTTTTTATTTTCTTTTTTTAAACTGGCAAATTTTCGAATAAATTAAATGAAAAAATTTCAGAAATTTAAGATAAAAATGCTAAAAAAAACCATACGATTTACAGTTAAAGTAACATGAATCCATGAAAGGACATCATCATCTAAAATGAAGAGATGAAAATCATTTATATTTTAAGCCATTTCATAAATTTTTTGAGGAGTTTAAGTAATTTTTTTAATGTGTTTTCTTCATAGGAAACTTATTTGATAATACATAATTGCCTCTTTAAACTTGAAAGGAATTTAAACTGCTTCTTCTGGATTCTAACAATTTACACGTCGTATGATGTAAACCGCTTGCAACAATAATAGATGAGATAGGAGGATAGTGTGCTATGCATTACAATTATATTGATATTAATTGGCAGAGTCAGCTTTCTCCAGAGACTAAAGCTGTCCTCGAGATAAATGGTTGGCCAACTTGTACTCTACTAACAACAACCAATTCTCTGCTTATATCTGCATTTATGCCTACTAAACTTTGTTAAAAAACAATAAAATACGAAGAATATTAAAGATAAACCAACTTTTTAATTATTTAATTAAAGAGACATGTGAAATAATTATTTATAAGAGCGGTACTGTAGTCTAGGTTTCTGCGCGTCGCGTCGCGGCGCGTTACTCGGTGAGTTAACATTTATATTTATTGTACTGTTAAATTAATATTAAATACATGAAACGACGCGTCACACGTTAAGCTATTAGATAGAGAAGCGACCTATTAAATATTGAAAAACATAGCATTAATATGAGGAATAATTGTTTTGGCGCGTCGCGTCGCGTTGCGTCGGGTCTCTTAGAAAAGGACATTCATTAAACATTCGTGTTTTATAATGAAAATATAATTAAATACGCAAAAGCAACGCGTCACGCATGATGAAATCGGATCAGATTTAAAAAAGAAAAACAAACAGATAATTAATGCAAGAACTATTTCTTTTTTCTGCACGGAATCGAATCGCGTCGCGCCTCGTCGCATTGCTTTCAGAAGTTCATTAACTCAAAATTCATGTATTCTAAAATAGAAATACTTTTAATGGAACAAATAAATGCGTTGCACGCGATGACAGATCTCTTTAGAGAATAATATGCTAAATATCCCATAGTAAAACAGTAATATGAAGGCTATTTATTCTGCGCGCGCGATGTACGAGTATATACTCCTTTAATTCTATACGAATAATAATAATACTTCCATTTACTTTCATTTCAGAAAAATATATAAAAAAATTGTATATTTTAATATAATTTTAACATAAATAAACAACAGATAAATCTATTTATTTTACAGTTTTAACAGAAATAAACAGATTAAAGCATCAGATCAGTGCGCGACAAGACGCGAAGCGACGCGCTCACAATAAAAACACCTAAAATCTTTATTAAATTACTCATCAGCTTACAACTTTATAATAATTTTTTAAAATAAATTTATTTAATTGATAAAATCTTTACTTATTTTACACTAAATAGAATTCGTTTGATTGATATTAATAAAAATAAAACGAATTTTATCAAAGTAACGTATGTCTTAAATCGATTAATCTTCGATTTCATAATAACCAACTATCTGTATACTTGTGATATCGATTTTTTTCGATAAATATATAGATTTATCGATTCTCTTCATCCCATTCTTTGTCATTTTTCCATCTGTTTGCCACTGAACGGATGCTATAAGTAGGAAAAATTCTGGTCTTGTATAATAACAGCTTCGAACTTAGGAGGGTGGAAAAATGCATTTTTTTTTTATTGTTTGGAAGGATTTTTTCAGGGATTTTTTTCACTTAATATAAACTTTAGTATTAGGAAATTTGTAATAACAAGTATATGAATAAACTCGACCATTTCTTATAACTTTTTTCAACTCAAAATAGAAGCATTTACCAATTTTTCGGTATAAGAAAAACTTATGGATTTATCTGGTTGTGACAGGTTTTTTCAAAAATTCCAATAAATAAAAATAAAATTTATATCAGAAACACGCATTTTCTATTTTTTATAACTAAATCTTTAACGAAAATATATATTTTTTTCAAGTAGTTTAGTCGTATTTAATACGCATCCCAACTTATAAAATATAAATTTTCAGCAAGAAAATTGAATGAAATTATACGTTAATACAGTTTTAAAATGATTTATTATAGCATATAAACGTTAATTTAATTATAATTTAAACAAGATATAATAAATATAAAAATATACAGACTTCTATAGTGAATACCCCAAATTTAATAACTCCATTTTTATAGTCGAAACTGTGCAAAATATAAATCAAAATTCAATTAATAATAATAACTAGTGGCGAATTAAGACTTTTCAGGTCCCTATACACAAAAAATTTGAGGCCCCTCTATATAATTTTACATTTAAATTATTTATAAATCATGGTACAGGCCTATAATTGCAATAGTAAAATTGCTTTATTTTTATTAATTTTGAGGCCTCCTGAAACCCCTAGACATGTATATCACGGATAGATAATCTAACACTAGTAATAACACAAAAATAAAAACACAGAGCGTGACAGACAGATTAAATTCTTAAAGTTTCCTATGAAAATAATTTTAAATTGTATACGAAAATGTAACTTTATTCTTAGCTCTATGTTTAAGGCATATATGTAATTTTCTTCGAAATTTAAAATAGGTTTTAAAAGGAGAGAAGAATTCGGAACACGTTGAAGAGATGCAAAGAAGCCTTTTTTTTATGAAAATGTAATGTTACTTTTTGGATTATAAACTCGAGAATTCAAGAGCATCGTTTCAAGAAGTATGCTTTTAAATTAACATTAAAGCAATAGATTATTCCAAAAGTGAAATTAATTTATATAAACTTACTCGAAACTTGTTTGTATAATTTCGCATTCTTTCGTTTAATATCGAATTTTTAAAAGAAAGGAAATGTTTTCTACTAAAAATTCCAAGCTGTAACAAAGAATAAATTTCATTTTTTTCATGAAAAATTTAATTGAAATGTTTCGACTGTATAANAGAGCAATGTAAACATTAAAAAGTATAATATTGTTATACAATTTTTTAAGAGAAAACAAGTAACTAGAAAACACGTTATCCATCACAATTAGAACTTATTTAAAATTAAATCAACGTGAACATCTTGAAAAATTAATAGGAAATTTACACAAAACTTCTTTTAGTTTCGTTGTTAATTTTTCATCGAAAAAGAAAAAAAAAATTCCCTTCTTTAACTGAGTTTTTCGGATTTTTAGAAAGTTTAGGAAACGTTTCCTTTATCAGAATCAAGTTTTTTCTTTAAGTAAATCGATTAAAAATTATCATGAAAATCACCTTTAAAAGATTAACTGTAATGGCGATTCTTCTTTGATACATTTGAATTAGTGAAATGTAGTGAGTTAGAAACAAATTGGTTTCTTCACGACTTTATTTCCTTTTTTTTAAATATTTTCTTTTTTTATTTTCTCAAAATAACCAATTTTATGATCATCACTAAATAAAACTTAAATGCTATTTAACGACTCAGTTACGACTAAGAAAGTATCGTTTTGCTGTTCCAAATTACTTGAAAGTATCGTGTTTAATATTATTTTATAGGATTTTTTTAAAAAAAAAAAAGAGTTTTATAACAACAATTAATGAAATCTCTTATATTAAATTCAAATCTTATTTTAATACACAATGATGAGTTTAATGTTTATTACTAATTAAATATGTTTAAAAAATTGCTAATGAGATTAATGCTTTAATTGGTTACTTAAATTTGAATTTCTTGTATATTTAGTGTAGTTAGAAGCGTGTGTTTTCTTTCATTTTAAATTTATTAAATGGTTAGTTATATTATTTGCATTAAGTAATGGCTTGAAAAATTAAACTTAATTGGGTAATATGTTATATATATTATATGGCTACTTAAGTTAAATGTGATGAGAGTAAATGAAAATTTTTGAAGATGAAATTGGTCTATCTACTTCCTTACTTTTCTTAAAGAATAAACGCTTTAAGAATATGCTTTGAATTATTTAATAACTTATAAAATTTACTGGGATTCTTAAAGAAATATAATAATTAAACTCAGAATAATTCTAAAGTTTGCATTTCCTTTAAATTAATTTTGAAACTCCCACTCAAAATAATTGTAAAATTTTCATTCAGTTCATACCGATTCTTAAGCTTATGTTCTGTTTAAACTGAATTAAAAACTCCAATTTAACTCATATTAATTTTGAAGATCCCAATTAGTCCAAACTGATCCTGAAGCGCCCAATTAATCCAAACTGATCCTGAAGCTCCCAATTACTCCAAACTGATCCTGAAGCTCCCAATTAATCCAAACTGATCCTGAAGCTCCCAATTAGTCCAAACTGATCCTGAAGCTCCCAATTAATCCAAACTGATCCTGAAGCTCCCAATTACTCCAAACTGATCCTGAAGCTAGCAATTAATCCAAACTGTTCCTAAAGACCCCATTAGTTCAAGCAATTTTTGGAATTTCCATTCACTCAAACTCATGTTGAAGGGCTAATGTACAGTACTTAAATTAATCCTGAAGTCCCACTCATTCAAATTAATCTTGAAATTCATAAAAGACAACAACAATAAGGATCTACACGTAAATGTATAAGAGCAGAGAGAGACAGATAAATACTTTTTCCCAAGAGAAACGTCATATATGTAGAGCCTTATATAGAGTTGTAGAGATTAAAACAGGTATATAATAAGGATCTACTTATATGAAGTTTCTTGAAGTCCCTTACTAATAATACTTCATATATGTAAAGCCTTATATAGAAGATCCTGCAGAGTCTTATGCCATTATTTTAAAAAAATGAATATAATATTATTATGCATAATATAAATTTAAAATGTCTGCACTTTAACATGTCAGTATAATAACAAAAAAAAAAAATTGGTAAGATGATTTATAAATTTAATTATTTTATAAATTGCAAAATTTGGCCATTTTAAGGCAAATAAATTACAAGAAAATTGTATTTCGTAAGAAATATTTATATTTTTCGTTAATATTAATGCGAAATTCTGTACTAAAATGACACCAAAAGAAGAAAATAAGTCAGAATATAAAAAAATAAAATAAAAATAAAGAAATTCTTTTCTCACTTTCAAATTTCTGAAAGTTCATTTTTCAAAGTGAGAAAGAGAGAGAGAGAGAAAGAGACATTTCAATTTTCAACTTTATATCTTTTGACAAGCGAATCCCATGAAATATTCATGTATAACAGAATGCAAACCGGGAAGGGGAAAGAGGAATTACACGCTTAGATTAATTATTAATTCCTGCAGCAGAAGATGCACAAAAATCAAAATCTTTACACCCTTCTCTTCCGTTTAGTTGAACGTTAAACGTTAATTTACAGTAGATTTTCATTTTTTCAACATTAAGTGCATAGCTTAAAACTCAAATAATCCGATAAATGTAATGGCTGATAATGATTAAGCAAGGAAAATAAGAAGAAGAAGAAGAAGGAAAAAAAAATCAAAGCTCATTTCCTGGTATCGTTTAACCAGTTTCCGCATAGGAAGTACCTTAAAAGAGATACGCATGCGTTCAGAGATAAATAACCATCGATGATGGCTTAGGTTCAAATAATTCGGAAGAACAAAAGATTGTGCCAAGAATTTGTATGAACCTATTACGAGAATGAAAGCGATAAAATCGAAAAGAAAGTGACTATTCGATAAATTACACGAATTATAACCCTACTATAATGGCAAGTATATTCCCTCCTATCTTCGAGTACTTTGTATGTGTTGTAAGCAGGCCCTTCGAGAGGGGGGAAGTTGGAGATTTTTCTTACTGTTACTAACAGAAAATAGTCATTAAGATTTTTTATTAATAAAGAAACATTCTACGTATTCGTAAAGAGAATATAAAGGGATCTCTCTCTCTCTCTACTCCGAGCCCCATACAAATTGTAATGTATTATACAGTAAAACCTGTGTAAGCCGGAATCTCACGGTATCGTGTTTAGACAGGTATACATTGTATATTCCTCTACTCAAAAGGTAGGGTGTTGAATTGAATCAAATGAAAAAAATATCCCTACATAGTTTTGATTTATGTATATTAAAGCTTTACATAAGTGAATTTTCGTGAAAATCTTCACTGTAAAAACGCTGTAATACAGTAAAACCTGTCCAAAACGGAAAAAATATTCGGTACCGTACGGTTTACACAGGTTTTACTGTATATAGGCTATGTGAAATCTTATTATACATACATCAAAGATATGTAAGGATATTTTGTTTTGTTCAATTCGAAGCCTTGTAGATACATTTATATACGATACATAGGTGAAATCTCTTGAATGATAGATACAGAAGAGAGAAAATATATACACTCTTTTTTATATGTGTAGAGTTCTATATAGAAGAGCCAATAAGTGTGCCTGTAGAGCCCTGCGATAAGCTCTTTTATCTCCAATTAAGTGCTTCATGTTTTATATCCTCTTCAATCTTCAGGACTTCAGGACCTTAGAACTATTTTATGTATTTGTTAAGAATTATTTGGGTTGAAATGTATACAACTACAAGCACTCGATTGTAGTTGTATACAATTAAACCCCTTTGATTAAACAAAACATTAAAAAAGATTTGAGTTTATTCAGCGTGACGGACAGAAACTGCATGCATAGTTATAAAATCATTTAAACAGCCACAGCATAGACATAAACATCCCTTTTATTATTTACGCCTAGCTTAAAGACAACAGTAAAACTTGTGTAAACCGGAATCGCACTCTACCGAATATTTTTACGGTTTGGTTCGTTTCCGTTTTGAACAGGTTCCGTTTTGTTCTGTAGGGATTTTGTTCCTTAGAGAATACAAATTAGGGTTTGCTCTATAGGGATAAAAATCGGGAGTTTTGTACTATAGGAACTAAAATCGGGTATTGTTCTGTAGGGATTCAAATCGATGCTTTGCTCATGTAGGAATTCAAATTGTCGTTTTGTTCTATAAAGATTCAAATCGATGCTTTGTTCTGCAGGAATTATGATCATATTGGGACTTTTTTCTGTTGCTTTTTAAATTATGACTTCACTCTATAGAGATTTTACATTCACATTTCCATAATATTGAAGTTTCGAGTTGCATTAAACAAAGAATCCCACAAGATTTATATTTTTAAAAGTTCGCATCATTTGCATAAACAAGATTTACACTCGTTCGAATTTCCATTACACAAATCAACAAAAGTAAAAATTTAAAGGCAAATTTTCCACAAATTGATTAATAAAATGTATATTTAAAATATCACAGGTAATATTTTAAAAACATTTCGTAATAAAATACACAAGAGAGAGAAAGAGGGGGGAGAGAAAAATATCATTTTTAAATCTAAAATAAAGGCTCCATTTACCTGTACTCTAACATATAGTTAGAGCCATAAAGGATAAATTAAACCTATCTATAATTAATCTGATATTAATTAGCATAGATGATGATTTGTTACAAACAATTAATCCAAGAGTCGCCTGCTGTTTGTAATTAACAGGGAGACTTAATTCTTGGAAAGACAATGGAGAATAAAGGTCTTTCCTATCATTTCTGTAGCGCATCAGTTTGTCGACCGCAACAATCGTTATCATATAGAAAACAGGAGGATGGATAAATAGAACAAATCTCATTTCCGGTGAAGCTAAGAGATGAAGTTACTAGCAGCACAAAGAGATAAATCCGAAACAAAAAAAAATGGGTAATTATCCTGTTAAGTTACATCTATTATTACAGGGATACCAAAGAAAAAATTATGAATTTAATCTGTAATAAATCTTTAAAAATTTTTAGTTAAAATGTATAATAATAATAATAAAATACCCTTTAATATTTAAAACAGTACAGATCCATATTTAAAGTTATGGGATGTCTGGTTGTCACGCTCTATATATCACGAGAGATTTATTATAATGAAATTCTTTCGTCGAAATTTCGTTTCTGCATTCGAATTTTTGATGGGAAAACTAGTTTTGTGACCTTTGGATGCTTTATAATAAAAATTGTAATGTTTAAGACAATAGGCGAAGCGAAATCGCATCGCTTCGTCTAGTTTTAGCTTATTTTATAGTAACGATTTCTCTATTATCGTAGTTAAATGAAACAATTTTTAATTTTTAAATCCGTTTTAAAACGAAGTAACAGTTTATAAAAAGCCTACAAGTTGCTGTGGATCATACTATTATTAAATAAACAAATAAAACTCTCTCAAAAATGGAAATAAACAAAATAATTAAAATAGAAAATGGAGAATATAAAAATATTTAGAGATTAGTTTATTTTTAAATAATTATCCTTATTTTTCTATCATTATTTTTGATTTTATAAGACATTCAAACTTGGAAATCATCCAAAAAAAAAAAAAAATAGCATTTTGTTGAGTAGTCGTATCGTTGATTTCAACCGACTTATCGCTCCATTTTATTTATTTATTTATTTATTTTTAGTCATTTTATAAAATGAAATAGTTATAAAATCAACTTAAAAATAAAATAAAAAAATAACGTATCATTAAATTATAAAAACCAACAACAAATCACAAAAAGAAAGAGAAGAATGACAGCGTTAACAAGATGAATAGAAACAACAGAAACAACAACGTGAACAAGACAATAAAAACAACAGAAATAGCAACGTTAACAAGAAGAATAGAAACAACAGCGTTAACAAGATGAATACCCAAAAAATAGTACAACACGGTTTCAAAAAACAAATAAGAAACAACAGCGTTAACAAGATGAATAGAAACAACAACATTAACAAGACAATAGAAACAACAGAAATAGCAACGTGAACAAGAATAGAAACAACAGAAACAACAGCGTTAACAAGGACAAAAACAGCAGCTGAAGAAAGACACACAACAACGACAACAATATTAAGAACAGCAAGAACAAGAACTTCAAGAGAACAGTAACGAAAAAAAAAACAAACAAGAACAACAAAAACAACAACAAGTAGAACTTGTGGAACCAAAACAATACTTCAATTTACTGATTATTATTAAAAATAACTTAAAAAAAATAAAAAAATAAAAGAAAATTTACGATTTTCCAACATCTTTTCTCTTTAAAATTGAGATTTTTGTAAAGAAATAAAAGCTAAAATTCTCGATTTATAAAATCCAAAGATCGTTGACGTAAAATATATACAATAAGAAAGAAGAAAGAGAAAGTGAAAGAAATGAAAAAGAGAAACAAAAAAATAAAAAATAAAAACTTCAGTTTGTTGACTGAATTCTAAAATATTGCATTTTTCAAGCAACTGAATTTTTGTATTTTTATTTTTTTATTATTTTATATATATATATATTTTTTTTACTTAATAAAGATGTAAATGACGGGAAAATGAAGATGTGGGAAGAAGTTTTGACAGAAAACTAAAAATGATTGATGAATAAACATGGATTATAAATACCCCATGATTTTTAAACATTGTCTTATGTACTTCGTCAACCTAAAAATACTTTTATTTATAAAACAATTTACTCGATAATCATTTTATAAATATAATTAAATATACAGTAGTTATAAATTACTTGAAACATTCATTATATAATTGAGTGTTGATCTTTACACAAAAAAAAAAAAAATTATATTTTAACAGAGGAAATTATTTATATATTTTATGTTTTCTAAATAAAAAAAAAAGATTTTCTTTTAACAAAAAAAAAATATTTGACAAGATTCTTCTCGATACTATCATCTTCTTTACGTGGGTTTAGACTTACATAATATACAATATTTAAAAGGATGAACCTCTATCTAAAGACAAAATTTTATTTTTTTACAATAATCCGGAGCATTCTTTCAGAATAATACTTTAAAACTTTTTTTAATATGTCTGATATTTTTTATTTTTTTAGATTTTTTTTATATCTATAACAATATCCTTTAGGCCTACTTTTTTACACTTAACTTTATGTTTTGTGCTTAAAAAATTCGCATTTTATAAATTTGTATTTATTGATAACACTCATTTTTTTTT
>NW_019384816.1:219573-241073 GCF_000671375.1 Centruroides sculpturatus
AATAAATCATATATAGGCCTATTAATTTGAATTAATTTTCAATTTTTAATGCTTTCTCCAACATTTTACAATAATATATAAATTTATAATTTATAAAATGTTACTTTAAAAAGTATATTATATTTAATATAATTTTAATTATTTTTAATATTATTATTACAGTTTTAATGCATTAATAACGGTCTCATTCATATAACATTTGAAAAATTAATGATCTATAATTTAAATCTTCTCTCTTCGTGAATATTTTTAGGGTTATACAATGTTAATTTAATGATTCTTAAACATTTAAGAACCATTAAACTAACATTTACATAACCCCAACAATATATTTGTTAAGTGAATTCATCATAAAATTCGTAAAATAAAATTAATTTCGCGTTTATTTTGTCTTAAAGAATTATTAAATTAAATAATTATTACTATTATTTATTGATTTTCTTAAATATTCTATCTTAAAAAGTCATTTTTTAATGTAATTTTTGGGCGTAGAACGGGATCCTCTTTGAAGGAGACGAATCAGTTTTTCTATATGAGTACACAGAGTTTCGTATTTTATGACTTTTTTTAAGAGAAAAATATGCTTCAGACTGGTTTCAAACTAATTCTGCATAGTACAATTATTATTACTACAATAAACAATAGGCACAGAGATTATAATAGTGTAGTACAGCTATTGCTATAATATACAACCATGCACACAACTACATAACTATTGCTGCAATGTATAACTATGCATACAGTACTATAGTAGTATAGTATCAATACAATTGCAATATAAAGACTAGTAGTATAGTACAGCTATTGTTACAATATACAACCATGCACACAACTACATAACTATTGCTGCAATGTATAACTATGCATACAGTACTATATTAGTATAGTATCAATACAATTGCAATATAAAGACTAGTAATATAGTACAGCTATTGTTACAATATACAACTATGCACACAACTGCTGCAATATACGACTATGCACACAGTAATACATTACAATTATTACAATAAAAATATCTATATTTTCAGCAGTATCATATAACTTTTTTTTTTTACTATTTTATATCACTATAACCTACTTAAAGCATTTGTAAGAATTCTAATTTAATTTTGATTGGTACAATATTATTTTTATAACACAAATTAAGGTTTAACGTAACATTTTAGTTGATTTGGTATATAAAAAATAAATAAATGAAAGGGGAATTTTGCAATCTTTCAAGTGATAAATCGAAATAATTTGCCTTTATTACTTTTTCTCTAGGGTTATTATTATTATTTTTCCCCCCTGTTTTTCATGAAATTGAAGTGAATTTTTGTCACTGGATGTTCTCTGATGGATTCCAAGAAACATTTGATGAGTTTATTTCTGTACAACTAAAGGAGAAAAAGATGAAAAATAAATCTTTCTTCCCACTTCTTCTTCTATATTTTATAAAATAAAATTGTTTATCTTCTGAATAACGTTATGTTAACTGCTAACTTATACAAAAATTAAATAATTTCGATGAAATTTACGGTCAATTTTCTCGAATTATTTACGAAATTTCTTTGTTTTTCACTTTAATTTAAAAATTTTAATTGCTCCTTTCTTCGTTTAAAAATAAGGAAAATTTAATTTAATTCCATCCTTCAATGTATATTTCGTATTGCGAGCGCGTCGAGACCAGACCTTGAAGGAGTCGACGTCTGTAAACGTTAAGACGTTTTCTCCAAAATAATAAGGAAAGTTTAAGGTTTATTTTATAATATTCGATGATAAAAATACTTTATATAGTAATATATACTTTTTGTAATGGAAAATGTTCGAAATATTATTGTTTTCGCATCGGCGCGCGCGACGACGCGACGCGTCGCTAAATCGTCCCCATATTGTTTATAAACTAAAAACAGAAACAATAATAAAATTTCATACATAATCTGGCATTAAGGAAGTGAAAAAATACTATTAACTGTATCTACGCGTATTAAATTAGTAGTGAAATATATGAAGCGTTATGGACAGACTTTACAGTATATAAATCATTATAAAGCATTTTAAAATAATTAAAACGAAGTATTAATAAAATAAAGTTATAAAGTTAATATTATTAAATTTAAAAAAAAAACTCACCTTTATTTTTATTTTTATAAGAGACAAATTATTGGAAATCTTCCGAACCAGTCAACGATTTCTTGAATAAACTGTAAAATTAAATAAAATTATATGTTAAAAAAAATATATATATATAAGACGAAGAATTCGTTTTATTATCTTTATTATTAGTTACAGCATCTAATCATTTCAATAAGATTTTTCTCTATAGTAAGAATAGAATGGCCAAGTTAGGTGCATTGATCCAAAGGAAGTCAGTGTGCAGCATTGAGTACTGTAATAAACCGAATAAGGCATTAGATTTAGCCTTATCACAAGAAAAGACTGGACACTTGCCAAAAATATGCCAGATTTGACACCTTATTACAATCCCTCCTTTCTGGAAATCGAAGCAATTTAAACTCAAATCGACTTCATAAAACGTAGAACGATGATACAAGGGGGAAAAAAATGCGTTAATAACAGGAAAAAGTAACATTATAATGAAGCGAAAAAAAAATTAACATCGTAATGAAGCGAACGACGAAAAAGTATTGTAACATTATAACGAAAGAAACAGAAAAAACTGTAACAATACAACGAAACGAACAATTAAAATTAATAATATTGCAATGAAACAAATACAAAAAACTGAAACTCTAATGAAACAGAAGATTAAAAACTAATATTATAATGAAACAAACAATTAGAATTAATAATGTAATGAAACAAATACAAAAGCATAAAGACAATATAATGAAACAGACAAAACAGTTTACTGAACCAACAATTAAAATTACACAATAATGAAACAAATGTTATTAATAAATAGTGTTATAATAAAAAATTAACAAAAATTATAATTAAACGAACGAGAAAACTACGTATAAAACTGTCTGTCTGTCTGTCTGTCTGTTCACTATACAACGAAATTACTAACAATAAAAATTAAATTAATTGTTCACCAAACGGCTTAAAAAAACACACACACACACACAAAAAAGAATAATTTAAAGCATTCCAAGAGCATTATTTTCTTAATAAACACGTAAATAAATAAGAATCTGCCTGTTTAATATTCCGAAATAATAAAACTAATTACTTAAATTTTCTTTTGATTTATATCTATAAAGTGTTATTTTACACACAGCATTAATCATTTTAATGAAGAGCGATACGTTATTGAGGGATGGACTTCCTTGAAGTAGGAAAAATCAAAGAAGCCGCTTTAATATTCAGATGCAACTTTTAAAGAATAGGAAATGTCTTGTTTGTATTATAACGTGCCGGTTTCTGCACGATCTGCTTCTTATGATATATGATCAAACACCTTTATACATAAAAGGTTCAATGTACAAAAGTGGTTAGCTGACACTACACGAAGGAACGACCTTGAGAAAGGGGAGAGAAAGGAAAAATAAAAGGCATTTTTCTTTTGGTGTTATGCCAAGTGTTGGCACCATTTCTTTCTCTTACTAACGAGCTTCAACATCTGACAACGTTGCATGATTTACTTTAATAATTTATTATATTTTAAACGTGTTTGAAATTATATTTGTCCTCCAGACTTTTATGAATAACACTACACATAAACACGCGGAATAATTTAGTAATAAAGGATGTTTTTCTGTTTAAAAAGGAGGAGGAATAATTATTTAAATTTCGTAAAATTTAAGCGCTTCTCCTATTTTAAAAAAAACTACCTTGAAGTTACATAATTTACAGGAAATGAATAGTATAGAAGTAAATAAATACTTAAATCCTATTCTAGTATGAAGTGAGTATAAATTATATTATAAAATATACGTTATTTTTTGTAATTTAATTAATTTTTTTAATGTTATAAGCGTTATAAAACGAGTAGAAGCTAATTTAAATCCTAAATTCGTGCCATAATCAAGTAAATTTGTTAATTTTTCTTAAGGAAGAGTTGACAGAACCTCTGTACCTTATGGTGTTTGTATATGACATACCGTACACAAGCGCTTAAAATATCAATAAAATGAAAATTATCTGTTAAATTTTATTAAATTTCTCGAAAGATACGTTATTAATGAATTAATTTTCAATATATTTCCCAAATTAGAAGAGAAATTAAGCAGTCAAACACTCGAAAATCATGACATTAAGTTGTTAGGAGAATTTCTCAAAAGTTCTGTATAACAAACACAAACAAATAAGAGAAATGAATAAGTTAACAGGCAGTAAAATTATGTTTACATGAAGTAAAATAATAAAAATATATAATTATGATATATTTGTTTATAGAAAGTAGTGAAGACAGTAAATTTTTCACGAAATATTTATTTATTTTGCCTGAAGACACGTGACTGGAAGTCATAATCTTTTGGAAATTAAACAAAGGAGGAGGAAAGAATGCATTTAGGACTGCTTGAGTGGTTGACCTTTTGCGATCTTTTCCCTAAAGGCATGTGTCAAATGAGACTTTCGCATTTCTAAAACAGGATAAACACGTTCGTCCTTAGGAATGAACATATTTAAGATTAAAAAAAAAAAAAATAGAAATTCTAGTAACTACGTTTGATAGAATCACCCTAAAGTAATAACTTGTTTACTTGGAATCAAGTTTAATTTATTATTTAATATTAATTAATTAATGTTTTAGCTGTTCAATATTAAAATTTATAGCTTGTAAATGAATTATGTATGCTTTAAATCAAGTTTATTTATATTAAATTTAAATTGGGATCCGTTTTTAAGACATTAATTATGCTTTTTTTGTTAATAATGTTGAAGAGTCAGGTGTATTGTTTATCGTAAAGACACATTATGATTTTATGATATACAGTAAAACTTCTTTTCATTTCCTACTTACCAGTTCATATAATAGACTGGCCAGGAAGCTCACCGTAGGAAACTTCAAGGCTGGTCTGTAGACACATACAAAAAGGGGGATACAAGTAGCTACCTACTGTTATCCCCCTTGGCTTTAGCACCTTTGCTCTATGGCTAGTCTATTATATGATATAGAGTAAGATTTTATTCATTTGTTGATGATATCTTGCTGTATGTTATAGTTTTCTTAAGATATACAATAAAATTTTATTCTTAATCCATGATACCTCAATAATTATAGCATTCTAAGACTATAATTACATCGTACTCAATGTCTATTATATGTTTTCTAAATCCTTAATTGCTACTTTAAACTTCTAAGATATCTTAAAAAGATATACACAATTTATCTTCAAATCACCCTTAAAAAATTCATTATTAATGTAATCACTTATAAATCTCCTATTCTCTATATAAGTGCATTAATTAAGATATATCTGAGTCACGTGTCTTAAGTCTATCATCGTTTATCTGATATACTATATTGTTACAATTTATATAATACATTTTTGATATCACTATAGAACTATATCAAACTATTACAACGGGTATTGAGTGCGATATCTAAGTTACTTTTTTCAAGTATAATGATCATTTCAACCTAGATTCTAGACGATGATATCGGTTTATCCAGTTGATATCATCATAAATTCTACGTCTACAACTTATTATAGAGAAAGATATCACGTTTACGATACGCTACCAATCAGTAGCGTATTAAGACTTTTCCGGGGCCCATAGACACAGAAGATTGGGTCCCCCCTATATGAATTTATATCATAAACTGTCGATAAAAACGTTTAATTGGAGCTGTAGAATTATTTATAAATTATGATAATCAGTGTCGATTATGACCTTCTGGGGCCTCTAAGCACAGAAGATTGTTGGGCCCTACTTAATTTTATATCATAAATTATTAATAATAACGTTTAATTATAGCTATATAATTATTTATAAATTATGGTAATCAGTGGCGGATTAAGACCCCTAGGCACAGACGATTGGATCCCCCCTACATGATCTTACATCATAAACTAATAACGTTTAATTGTATAGAATTATTTATAAATTACTATACAAATTCAACCGTAAATTGCTTTACTTTTTCCAATTTCAAGCCCCTGCGAGACCCGGGTTCCTAGGCATGTGCCTAGTAGTGGCACGTGACACGCGGAAGCTACAATATTACGATATATTACGATAATTTCTTAATTAATAAGGAGATATTTTATAAAATAAAATAATATGATAACAACAGTAAAATAAAAAGAGGAAATTCTATAAATTCAAGCATCGTGTAAGGAATGCCAAAATCAAGTGTTCTGTTTGCACATTCTTCTAAAAAAGATTTATGGTCTGTAAAAAGTGATTTGTTTTATGTTAACATTTCACCAACAGAGAATTTGCTTTGGGCATTTTTCTTTTTCGGGGGAGGCGTACAACCCCCCACGAACTTCCGAAAACAAGACAGGGGTCACATATACAAAAATCACATCTTACCTTCACCCCTCCTTCTTATAACTTAAGAATGCATTAGCTGAGTAAATTGGAATCTTCTCGTGTGCACGACATGTGGTAAGTCGTGTAGAGAATCATTCTGAGACTCGAATTTTTTAACTTTTACTTTCTTTCAAGGTGATCTCAACAATGTTACAACATCATAAACAATGTTAAAGTAAGGATAAAGATATAAATACGCGTATACTGTATAAAAATATAATAACTTATACAATTTTTTTAATAGTTTATATACTAAAATGTATTTTAAACTTTTAATACACTGTAGAAATACGTATGATAATGTGTGCGCGTCGCGTCGCGTCGCGAGTTAGTCAATATGTTCGTGGGACAACGGTGGAAAAATGTTACTTATAATTAATTTCTTCCAAAGTAATTATTAAAAATTCGCTTTGTTTATCAATGATAAATAACTAATGAGAAATTTATCAGTATGTGAGTGAATGTTTCAAAAAATGTCTAAATTTTAAGTTAAATAATATATATATATTGAAAAATTTAGATATACTCAAATCACTAAGTCTAGAATGATTCAGTGGCAATGCCCTTCGGTAGAGTTGTGTAAATATTAGCATTGCAGGAGCCTAAAAGTAAACCTAGAAGCAATGTTTGTTCTGTTTCGGCGTTTTTTAGTGTTATTAAAAATATATTTTGATTAAATTTAACCGAATTCTGATTTAATTTTTAACTTTAATTAGATGTCTTTCAACGTAATTCTGATCAAATGACGAGACGTTGCGTCGAGTCGCGTTGCGTCGCGCGCAAGTTATACATCTTCGCACTCATTTAACATTCTTTATTTTACACTTTAAGCAGAATATTTGCACAGAAAAGATTTTTCTTTTACGGAAAAATATAAAATACGCGAGCAATATTATTAATATTACAATTTACGTGAGTCGCGTCGCACCGCGCGACGAGCTAACCAATATGTCCCCCAGGTAACGGTAGAGGAAAAAAAAACTTACTTTTATCACAAATAATATTTTGACAGACTTGAAAGTATTGTTGTTTTTTTCTCTTTCTTTTCTGAAGCCTTTAGTATCGGTTTACAATTAAAATTTATTTAAAAATCTTAGAAGAAGCATTAATTTTGAAGAGGAAGAAAACAAAGGTTTGCCTGAAAATACGTTGAAAGCAATGCAGCAATTCTCCTCCAGCACAGATTCCAAATGATGTACTTGGAATGTTATTGAATGCTCATAGACAAAACAATAGCTCTTCGGGGAATACTTTAACGTAGTTTTACTACCAACTTAATTGTACAAAAGTGTATTGGGAACCGTTGAACCCGCTAATACACTGGACACTACTATAATATAAACTAAGTAAATTCTGCCTCGACGTCTAACTAATTTGTTTATTTTTCCAGTCTGTCTGTATTTATTTCGAAAAATTGACTAATACTATAAAATTTCGAAATAAAACAATTGATTAAATTAAATTCTTTTTGACAATTTATCTAATTTAATAATAAAATTAAGTATTTTTACTTTATAGTGTAGATTACAACTGGAAGAACCTGAACCTCTCAACGACGGCCATTTTGCGTTTGTTGTTTAAAGGTTTGACTGATTAGTAGACACTACAAGTATAAAAATTAAAGGAGAACAAAGTTTAATTATAGTTAGATTTTACAGTAAAATCTATAGCTGTGGGCAGTGTATACGCAGAGTATATATATATAATTTATAATTGCATACTCTACAGGAATTAATTAGAAGGACTATAGAACTAGTTACATAGCTGGCAATAAGTAGTTTTAATTATTATGATATACGAGAAGTAGTTATAATTAGAAAGTTCGCTGCAACTAATTATAGTTATCACACTGTATAGGAACTTATAATAACAGGAAATGTAGAAAAATAGACAGGGTTTTGTAGACTAGTCGTGCATACTAGGGCCTACGACTACTCCCAATCTGGGACTCCAGAGACCCTCAATCCCTTCTCACATACTCTTCTACTTCTTTCATAAACTCGAAATGATAAGTAAAATTTTATAATGCATGTTTCCGGTAGGGCCCTATAAAATTCCGGGCCCCATGGCTACAGTCCAGTCTTCTTTTTCTCCCCCTAATCCGCTTTTGATAGTAGGTACTACAGGTATTAACTGTAACAAGAACTAGTTGTAGTTAGTATGTTCCACAGGAAGTAGCTAAAGTTAGTGCATTCTAAAGGGATTAATGATAAATTGAAATATATGCAGGAATAAATCATAATTAATAGTCTATGTAGGAAGTAGTTATAATTAGAAAACACTATAGAAATTAATTATAGACAGTACAGAAAGATTCGGTTTGATGGTATACGCCAGTGCAACACATACAAGGGGGTAACCTTCTATGGAAAATTGACCCCAGTGAAGAAAACCCGAAAATTCCACGTGACCAACCCATTGTTGAGATGTGGACCCGCGACCTGAGTGTAGATTTTTACAACTACAAAAACTGCTAACATTTTGTAATCTATAAAGGAAAAAGGAACAAATAATAATTTTACAGGAAATAATTACAGATAACAGACAATGCTAAAGACAAAACTAATTGATAAGCTACAGGAAAATTAATTACAAATTATAAGATAAACAGGAATTACTTTATATACAAAGCTATATAAAGAACTTACTGAGTATAAGATACATTAATAAGAATCAAGTTTAGCAAATTTAGTAATAACTGAATGAAAATAATATTATCTGTAGCAGTTATAGACGTGATATTGAATCGGATATCCAAAAATCAATTAATGAAAATGATATTAGTTTGGCAGTTGTTCTCATTGTGTCACATGAATATCAGAAGCTAGTTAATACAATTGGCTGTTCAATATCTAACCAACTTTGCAGTCTGTCTGTCTGATGGAATATTTGAATTAGATACGGATTAAATTGGAAATAAATTTTAATTTATATTTCTGTAATTAATTAATTAATTAATTATTAATATATTAATCTTGATAATAATTTAAACCATTTTCAGAGTTTAATTTTTTAAATATTATTTTTGATAATTTAATTAGTGTTTATGATATTAATTTACAAAATTAGAGCAATAAATTTGCTAATTTTAATTAATTTTTTACATATTTTTTTAAAGAAATAATTCATTTAAATTAATTATATTACTTAAAATAACTTTATAATATTAATATTTATGCATGAAAGATATCATTTAAATCAAATTTTTGCTATTGTAAGAAATAATTTAATCAGAAAAATTAATATAAAATGACATTTTATCAATCATAAAATACATAAACAGTTTAAAAAGCGTATATATATATATATTTTTTTTTTAATTTGTAACGTATGCAATTATCTAATGCAGTCAAAACAATTATAAAAGCTCTCATTTAATGAAGTGTTTTACAAAAAAAAAATTAAATTAATTGAATAAAATATAAATTGAAGAATACTGCAGAAAGGTCGGTCATTTGCACTATATTCAAGAAAGAAAAAACGAGTATTACCTGTTTACAGCATCGATTTAGAATCTCTTGCACGTAACTGAATCGATTATAAGGGAGTGAGTAATCTCATCGATTAAAAAATTAAAAAAAAAAAATAGAGAAAAACTTGTTATTAACTAGTTTCTACATACCAAGTTACATACCAAACTGAGCTGAAAATAAATCTGATTTAATCACATGTATCAAATGGAAATTACTTTGCTGAATGTAGAAGATTCTTCCCTCTCTTCTTTTTTTTTTCTGCATATCTATAATGGATCTAAGGAGTGACTAAGAATTTTCAATGTAGTAACTCGAATGTAGTATGTACAGTACGAATAGAGGGAAAAAAATTAATAAATTTAAAACAAAAATGTTTTATGGTTTACGATAAGATAATGAGTTTTCAGAAAGCTTATTATCTTCTCGTAAAGTATAAAGATGTTAGTAAAGTGTGCTGAAAAGATCTCTTCTTTCTTAATTATTTCTGACTAACTTAATATTTTATTAGTTGATTTACTTTAATACTTTTTTTTCCTGTCTTTTATAAATGAATACGTATAAAATCGTTTGTATTAATGATAATGAAATGATATTCGAGTAAGGAAACAAACGAATAAATGATAAGCTATTATTGTGTGGTTTTATTATTGTTCTTTCAATTAAGAAAGTATTATAGATGTATAAAAATAATATGAAAGGATATCTGATATATGTTTATATAATGAATGGAATCTGTTTGATAGATTTACAAACAATCAGAGAAGATACACAGCACACATTTATAGAGGAAAACGTGATACGTAGAGAAAACAATGCATTTAGCAGGGATAGATATGTATATATATTATTCAGATGTAATGTGTATATGTATATAGACATATACAATCAACTATAATTAATGTTAAACATTCGGCAATATATATAGGCCTATATACAAACAACATTACACATAAGAAAAAACACATACTTAACTTAAGCAGATACAAGACGAAATGCAACATACAAGAAAGAAAAACACACGTAATGCGATAAGAACAATAGAACACGTACACAAGACAAAAACACAAGTGTAAAACAGACACAGCAAAAGACACCAAGCTAACAAAAGAATTTAAATTACGAAAAAAAGCACAATAAATCAATTCATTAAATTAATAACAAAAAAAAGCATTGCTTTTATAAACTGTTTTAACTATCGAATACATAATACGAAACGATAATTATTCCCTGATCAAGAATCGATTATGGATCAAATAACCAAAACCCTAACACAGTATCGATTATCGGCTGGCACATGCTATTGTCGTCTACTTAATGTATCATTCATTTTTATATATAAATGCATTTTCCCCCCTCTTCTGTAAAGAAAGAAAAAAACACGGGATTTAATAAATCGTAACGTGTAAAAATATTTAAACTCATAATTAAAATAGCTTTCATACGTAAAAAGTAACACAAAAAAAAGATTTTTAAATTATATATATTTTTTTNCCCACGAAAGTAATGTTTATAAACGACGAATCGAGACGTTGACTCGAGAAATTCCCGAAACTTTTCACTCGTCGAGGGAAAAGCCAACGTCCGAATGTCGAAAGAGAGATTGACGTTTTCGCAGATAGGAAAGCGCTCCTTCCGAAATTACCGAAACGGTTTAAAAATTCAACAGACGAGCTTTCATCCCCCTCTTCTCTCCCGGTCGGGGGGGGGTGACGTCTACCGCGCACCTGATAACGCGGCATCGCGACACCACCCGGACGTTTCCGAAAAAACAACCGAGCTTCCGACGGCTAACGTTACACTACACGACTGGAAATGGCGCGAGACACGGAAATCCCTAAATATATCCCGAAAGAGAGACTTATTATTATATATATTTTTTTTAAATCTCAAACAAGACGTGACACAATCCATTAAGTGAAGACTAAGATGAGTAGGATCTTGCGTGTATGAGTCTTTGCAACTCGTAAACCATAGCACGCGTCAAAATCTCTCACGCGTGTCAATCGCCACGCATCTGCGTGTAATAAAGGATTTTTTTTTATATTTTATTTCATATTTTTTTATTTTCTAACCTTTTACACCACACGTCTCTTTCAACACGTCAGCAGAATTTCGTAACAGCTGAAATCCCTAAGAGTTCGAGTCTATATTACTGTTTGGGAACATGATTGATGATGTTTCGAAGACTTGATGATGATGTTTAGAAGTGTGACAGAGACTAAGTATCTAGATTTAAAAAATGCAACGATTTAGATATCCCTGTTATGCTTAAGTTAGAGTACTTTTTGCCAAGAAGTAATTGGATACAACAAGAAAAAAGTTTAAAATAAGATGGTTGAGAAGTTCGGTTAATGATACAATATATAGATTTCTAATCATTAAAATTGCTTACTATATAAATTATTTTGTAATGAAATAAATGTTAATGGTATCTTTAATGTTATTTTTTTTACGTTTTTAAAAGTTTTCTACGGAAATATTATTGGCGTACTTTAATATCAGTAATAAAACATTATTAGATATTAATTTCTCAACTAGTAGATCGCGTGTCCCGGTGTGTTTAGAATGGTGTTAGTTATTAATGTCGCTGTTTTTCGACGTGCTAAACAACTAAAAAGGTTGAGTAGAATGATTTGATTATTATTTCAGAGGATAAAAGGCTTTTTTTTTCTACCTTTTTCACTAAAAAATTTGAGAATTTCATTGAAGAACTGCATTTCTTGAATGAAATTCATTTTTCTCATATAAACTCTTGCAGAATTTTATTGAGAAATTTTCACAAATGTTTACAAAATCTGAATTTCATAAACGAGAAAAGGCACGAGCAAACAAGTGTAAATGACAATAAAATCATTTGCAAAATCTCTCGGCAAAGATAACAAATTAAACTGGTCAACCTTCGACTCCTAAACGTTTATGAAGCATGAAATTATAGAAATAAATTGCATATTTAGCAAAATTTTCTGACAGTATACTGTGTTTATTTTGTTAATAAAAGGAAACTAAATTCAAGTAACTAATATGTAATGTTTTTTAAATCTTCTTATGGGTTGCTCTAACACGTTTCAAAAATATTAAATACATTCTGAAAGATAAAACTGTTTAACATAGATTTACACGTGCAAAAATAACGAAAAAAAAGTCAGTGAAAACGTGCGATACTTTAAAACATTGGTAGGTAATCGTGGGTTCGAATCTCACGAATGGGCTGGTGAGTTTTCCTGGCTTTTCTTCACGTGTCTAACACCTAAATACGGTCCAGTGTCCCATAAAAATCCATTTGGAAGTGCATATGATGATTTAAACGTAAAAATGAACAATATTACAATAAAAATAAGTAATGTGAAAGTAAGAATAAAAAAAATACTCATAAAAATGCACAGGATCTATGTAAAAACACACAACATAATAGTAAAAATGCAAATGATGCTGACTATGTGTGCTTATCAAATTTTTAAAAACATGATAATAGGCAAGATATGTACGAAATACACAATAACATATACATGAAAATCCAGTAGAAATACGATAAACATACGCCTAAATATTACATGTCTTTAAAATTAAAGACACGCGAAATATTTATACTTTAAAAAAAGAATACTTAAACCTTACTTTACCGCAATATAAAACAATTCTTTTACATTTTTATTTCAAAATTTCGTAATATTTTTTAATAATTATAATGTTTCCTCGTCTCTCGAGTCATTTATCAAAACGAAATAATTATGAAATTTTAAATTCTTTTCTTTCACTTAAAACTAAAAAAGAATAAAATATAAGTACAGTCAAACCTCTGAACAACGGCCAATGATAAAAACATAAAAAAATGGCCGCCGTTTAAAGGTGGGCGTTATTAGAGAGGTTACGGCCGAAGTTTTCATCTTTCAAACGTGAACGTCGAACGTCGAGCACCGTTTACAAGATTGCGGCGCTCGACGTTCGACGTTCACGTTTGAGAGATGAAAACTTCGTCCGCAACTTCTCTATTGAATGTAACTTTCTTCGTTATATTCGAGTGAAGATGTTCGTTAAAACAAATTTCCCCCCTTTCTTTTTAATTTAAAAAATTCTTAACTGAAAATATAAAAGTTAAATTAATTACTGAATTAATGATTAATGATTTAGCATGACGTGCTTTAACTAAATGATTAAAAGCTTACACCCATATTTAATTAATAATCAGAAAAATTAATATATTAAAAGTTTTTATTTACCGAAAAATTCTACAAAAAAAATTTAAACTTAAAAAGAAAAAAATCCGTTAAAAAATCGCAAATTTAATTTTCTCTTTACATAATTTTTTTCCTAAAAAAATAAAATTTAATTACTTTAAAATTTGTTTTAAATAAAAATAATTTTAATATTTCAAAATTAATTAAACTAATTTTACTTTTAAAATATTTTAATTAATCAATTATGTACAGTAAAACCTGTGTAAAGCGGACTGAATACTTTCCGGTTTGGCAGGTTTCGGTTTTAAACAGGCTTTTAACATAGAAAAACGTTTCGCTCCTAAGATGTATTCCCTTTTAGCAGGTTTCCATTTTATGCAGGTTCCTTTTTAGACAGGTTTCGCTATATATGTAGCCTATATATATATATACAGCAATTTTCTACGTTCAAAACACCTGCCTAAACGGGAAAAATTCTTCCGGAGCGATTTTCTGTTTTTTAAAAAAGAACCTGTTTAAAACGGAAACCTGCCAAACCGGAAAAAATAATTCGAGTCCGATTTACACAGGTTTTACTGTATATAAATTGATTATATTGTTATACATATACGTAAAATATAATTAAATTAATAAAAATATATCATTNATTAAATTAAATTAATGCTTTGTGTTCCGCTTCGTTTCACTTAACAATATTTAATTATGGAGAGTGAAGCAGTTTTGTTTAAGGCTAAAGACTTTCTTTCTGAAGATAAATTATAGTTGAAAAGCGTGAATTATAGTTTATACAATTGAATAAAATTGTATAATAAAAAGTATATTCTCCTCTCCTTCAGTTTTTGATAAGAATAATTATAATTATAAGAAGGCACACCCTTAAAATCACCTTGACCTAGTTAAATTTTCGTTTCAAATTGATAAGTTCTTAAAGAATTTAGTGGAAAATTCTTACTTTATTCTTTAAAAATAATCGTTGAAAGTCATAAAAAGTACAGTAAAAACCTGTCTAAAACGGAAACCTTTCTAAACGGTTTAAAAAACACCCCTGCGAGTCGGTTTACACAGGTTTTACTGTATGTATTCTCCATTAATTTTTAAAAAATTATTATGAATATTTTATTACATTGGTAATTTTATTTTACTTGTTGGATAGATTTGAAGGATATTTATTTCGTAAATAATAAAATATAAATAAAGTAACAAGTTTATCGCATTGAATTTTGATAAGATAGTTGATATGTAATCTTATTTTTTTATATAACATATGGTAGAAATATAGGTTAAGATACGTGTAGATGCATGTAGAAATGGACAGCTTCCACATAGAAATGCACAAGATGCTCAGGAAAATGAAAAAGTATCAGGAAGTCCGCAAGATGCACCTGAGAATGTGCATGCGAATTCTGTGTATACAAAATATCCGTGGAAATGCATGGAGATAAAGTGTACGATATGGACGGGTAGTTCGAGGTGGTGCACAAATTGCAGATAGAAATGCCCATAAAACAATAGTGAAAATAGGAAAAGTACTCTTTAAATGCATTTATATGCATAAAATATAGACTACATCTAACAGTTACATATAAAAATTTACATTAATTAATTGAAAATACTCTGTATATAAAAATATATTTTACATGAATGAAGTGGAGTGGATTGATAGAATAAGCAATGCAACACTTGGTCGATCTGCCATAGGGAATGTCTTCTTTCTGTGATTACGAGAGGACTTTCCAGTTTCCTATAGCAAATCCTCTCGTAGTCCATAGAAAGTTTTTATAGAAAGTCCTAGACACGTGAAGAAATCCAGAAAACTCCACGAGGCCAGCTGTTGGTGAAGTGCGAACCCGCAACCAGTATTCGAGTGGTTTCATCTACTCGATCACTAACTGTGCACTTTTACATGAACTGTGTACATTCAATTTCAATTATTTTTATACTTTAATAATTAAAAATGTACGTTCGTATACTCAATTTACATTTTTACCTCAAACTAACGTGCATTTTATACAGTACACTTATTCTAAAATTCAGAGTATATTACATTAAAACTTAATAGTATTACCGGACTTTTATTAAAAAAATGTCAAAGAAAATCATCTTCAGTATTCAATTTTAAAACTGGAATACTGAAGTAACGTTTTAACGAAAAATTATAAGGCCAAAGATATATAAAAATACATTAACATATAATAAATTATTTATCAAATTCTCTTCACGATAATTTAAAATCATTATACTGATAACATACTTATAGATAATTTCCTTAAATTACAAGCTACAAAGGAGATCAATGGGTGACTTTTACATAATACATGTTATTTTCAACATTTTAAGTAATAATAAATTACAATTTTTATAAAACATAAATGCTATAATTTTATTTTATAATAGTTTAAATATATTCTATAACTAGTTATAACTTATTCTCTATCGATTTAAATATATTATCGAATGTTACTTCCTTCAAAAGGATCCAATTAATCAAAACCTGCTATAAATCATAATATATTAAATTTTGATTGACAGTTTTATATAAATTTAAATTATCTTCATTCATTTTTTTTTAAATATGCCTTCAGGATATTAAATGATTCAAAATATAATTCCATTAAATATGTTCTATGTAAATTAAATGAAAGTTATCAAAATAAATCCAATTAACTTCTAACCTGTATGTAAATTAAATTTGCCAAGATTAAACTTATCAATGCGTTAATTTAAATACTACTCGAAACGGAGACATCTTTAAATTTTATATAAATTAACTGGTAATATCTTTGATAATGTTAGCAGAATTGTTTTAATTTCGTTTAAGTTTCTTATTTTTAAAGCAATCTGTGAGTAATTAAACTGCAAATAAATATATAACAATTATGATTGAAAATTAAATAAAGAAATTCCTAAGAACATGCACGGTACTCTGATTTATATTTAAGATACAACGTACAAAAATTTCAACTGTGATTCTTAACAGCGATTGGTTGAAATAGAAATTGATAGAAAAAATATATATTGTTGTAAATTTTAAATTTTGAAAATTGTATCAACCAATCAACATTAAGACAAGCTTTTCATTAACTAATAATTGTTTAAATTTAATTTGCTTTATTTTTATATAAATTACTGATGAGAATTTATGTTTATCGTAATTATTTTACCTAAATTTTTTTCACATTTACTGTGATTATTTACAGTTCACACCACCTTTACTAAAATTATTCCATTATTTTAAATAATATTAAAATAGACTATTTCTATCTAAATACTAGAAACTCAATTAGAAAGATCAGAAACGAAGAAGGTAATAATTATATACTATTATCAAACTGAAATTTCTTTGGCTTGGAAGAACAAAGACCAATGTCATGCGCCTTTGTTCTTGGAAGAATAAGAGCTTTTGACATTGGGCCTTATTATTCCAAGTTATGTATTTGATGATGTTACTTCTGTAATTAAAAAATAACCAAGAAAAATTTTCTGCTAAGTGTGTTACCTTTTCACTTTACTGTATACTCAACAACAATGTAATATATAATAAAATTGCAAAAAGAAAAATGAAATTTTTACTCTTAGTTACATAGAAAATAATGAGGAACAAACTAAATTCATCTTAACAGTAACTATCCGTAAGATAGATTTAAGCATTGTGCCAAGTCATGTGTCACGCTCATTTTATATAATTGATAACAACATAAATAAAAATTTATACAAACTTCTGAACAACGGCAACATAAAAATGGCTTAGAAGCCGTTGTTTACAGGTTATTTTGTACGCATTTTAAAAAGAGATGTCAATGCAAAAATGGCCGCAGTTTACAGGTGGACATTGTACACATATACTGTATTTAAAATTTACGTAATAAAATCATTGTGTAAGATTTCTTGAAGATTTAAAATTTAATTTATAAATTGAAATCTCCAAAAAAAACCTAAGTAAATATCATCGAGAATAGTTATAAATCTTAGGATCAATGTTTATTATTAAACTTTGCTAAGTTACTTACGCGATCTGAAACAGAATAAATTAACAAAAAAGTTACGAATTTATTTAATTGTTTAACATTTAAGACATGCTTTAATCTACTATTAAATGTTTAATAATTTATATCAGTGAAATTAAAAATTGCAAATATAAACAAAACTATCCTGAATTTCAACTTACAATTCTAGAAATTTATATAATCTCCTTATTGATAATTATAAGAAAATGAAAAAGTATCAGGAAGTCCGCAAGATGCACCTGAGAATGTGCATGCGAATTCTGTGTATACAAAATATCCGTGGAAATGCATGGAGATAAAGTGTACGATATGGACGGGTAGTTCGAGGTGGTGCACAAATTGCAGATAGAAATGCCCATAAAACAATAGTGAAAATAGGAAAAGTACTCTTTAAATGCATTTATATGCATAAAATATAGACTACATCTAACAGTTACATATAAAAATTTACATTAATTAATTGAAAATACTCTGTATATAAAAATATATTTTACATGAATGAAGTGGAGTGGATTGATAGAATAAGCAATGCAACACTTGGTCTATCTGCCATAGGGAATGTCTTCTTTCTGTGATTACGAGAGGACTTTCCAGTTTCCTATAGCAAATCCTCTCGTAGTCCATAGAAAGTTTTTATAGAAAGTCCTAGACACGTGAAGAAATCCAGAAAACTCCACGAGGCCAGCTGTTGGTGAAGTGCGAACCCGCAACCAGTATTCGAGTGGTTTCATCTACTCGATCACTAACTGTGCACTTTTACATGAACTGTGTACATTCAATTTCAATTATTTTTATACTTTAATAATTAAAAATGTACGTTCGTATACTCAATTTACATTTTTACCTCAAACTAACGTGCATTTTATACAGTACACTTATTCTAAAATTCAGAGTATATTACATTAAAACTTAATAGTATTACCGGACTTTTATTAAAAAAATGTCAAAGAAAATCATCTTCAGTATTCAATTTTAAAACTGGAATACTGAAGTAACGTTTTAACGAAAAATTATAAGGCCAAAGATATATAAAAATACATTAACATATAATAAATTATTTATCAAATTCTCTTCACGATAATTTAAAATCATNATTGGTTTGACATCATTTCATCTTTCATGTAAATTTTCTTTTGGAAAAATTTATTATTTTTATGAATTTTTTAAGATCGAAATATGTTATGCAATTTACATAAATGTATACATAAAACACTACGTGATATATACGTAAATACAATATTTAAGAATTATATAATAAAGCATACAAAATATTTATACAGTATAATATATACATATGCACAGTACAGTACATAAATATAAGTATGTGTACAATGTAATACATAATACGAATAAAACACGTGCATACAACAAATATAACAGGACAGAACGGTAAATGAACTCCTTACATGTATACAAAAACATGCTATACAGTTTCAACGCTTGTATGCATTGTAATAAATAATATAGCATATGTGTGTGTGTTCTCATTACAATTTCAACATAGACAGACACACAAACGTGTGCATACGGAGTTAATAAGTGTATAGAATACAATACAATCAGCACAAAAAACGTGTGTATGCAACCAATAATACAATAGAATAAAGTGTAATTTATACAATAGGAAAAATCAAAAAGTAGACATATTAGAATACATAATTTATAAAACAAAATGTAACATAAAATTATAAATAATTCGTAGAAATCAAATTGTATACGAACATTTAATTAAAACGAAAATATCACGAAAATTTCGCTCATCTAAACAGATCATAAATTCAAAAAATATATTAACTTTAACATTATTTTTGAAAAAAAAAATAGTAATAAAATAAAACTACAAATTTCATAAAATTTTAATTAAGAAAAAAAAACAAAAAACTGCAATCGTGAATTTTTTGATAATTTTACATTAAAATGAATTAATTAAATATCGAAAATTAATGAATATTCGATATTAAATTTCATCACGCGTTAAAAGAATTATCACACGAATGAATCTGACGTAAATATTTACGATAATTATTCGGAATTCGGTAATTAACTCTTATTAAATCTCATTATAAATAATACATTTTTCAGAAATATAAAAATCAAAAATTAAATGGAAAAAAAAAATCAAAAAATTAACGTCAGATGTTATCGGCAATAAATGAAATTAGATCGTAAATAATTATAATTCGTGAATAATTTGAAATATTTCTACACTTTCCTCACAAAATGTTTTGCTTCTTTTTCGTATCTTCCGTGTCACGTTTCTTTTTCGTGTGTTACAAGAAGCCGTTCTAGAAAATTCACGATTAATTTATATTCATATCGTTAACTATAGTAAATTATGAAGGTTTTTCTTGATGATTTTTTTAACATTTTTCACCGTGTATTTTATTTAAATGATGACATTCGTGGTGTATAATTATTTAAATCGTGATTAGTACAGTATTTAGTTTTCCCCCGTACTAATTATTCAATTTTTCTTGAAAAATCCTACTATTGGCTCAATTTTTCGTCAATAATTAGTAACAATGCCTCAATTTTTCGTCAATAATTAATAACAATGCCTCAATTTTTGTCAATAATTAGTAACAATGATTCAATATTTCGTGAGTAATTACTAATAATACCTCAATTTTGCCGCGAATAATTCATAAAAATGCCTCAATTTTTCATAAATAATTAGTAACAATGCCTCAATTTCTCGTATAAAATTAATAATAATGGCTCAATTTCCGTGAAGACTTAGTAATAATGGCTCAATTTTTCGTGAATAATTAGTAACAATGCCTTAATTTTACCGTGAAGAATTTATAATAAATACCTCAATTTTTCGTGAGGAATTCGTAATAACGCTTTAATTTGTCGTCAAAAATTCGTATTATTTCTTCGATTTTTCGTGAGAAATTCGTGATAATACAACTTTTCTCGTGATAAATTCAGGATAATTCTTTACTTCTTCGTCACAAAATTGTGACGCATCTTTACTCTTTTATGGCGATAAATTCGTGGCAATTCTTCAATTTTTCGTGATAAAACTGTGACAATTTTTTTTTCAATTTTCTCTAGACAAACTCTTAATGAATTTTAAAAATTTTTTTACAATAAAGTTTCGATAAATTTCTATTTTTCTTGTAATATTTTTTTCAAATTTTTCGTGATAAAATATTGGAACTTTTACTCTTTTTGGGGTTAAAAAATAATTTTTAAATTATTAATTTTTTGCCAGTTTTCAACAAAAATTTTACAGAAACTACATTACGGTATAGAGTAATAAGATATAAAGCATTGTTTTATATGGCTACTTCTCGTATAACAGCTGAAGATTTGGTTTCAAGGACGTAAAAAAAATGATTTTAGTCACGAAATAAACTTTTACGATTGAAATAAATTTATTAAAAATAAAAATAAAAAATATATATAAA